>NW_027209161.1:0-32338 GCF_027789765.1 Dendropsophus ebraccatus
CTCCTCTGTATACACTTGCTGTTATATATATATATCTCCTCTGTAATACACTGCTAGTATATATATATCTCCTCTGTATACACTGCTGTATATATATATATATATCCTCTGTATCACCTTGCTGTATATATATTATCCTCTGTATCACTGCTGATATATATATATCTCCTCTGGTATACACTGCTGTATATAATATAGATCTCCTCTGTATACACTGCTGTAATATATATATATCTCCTCTGTATACACTGCTGTATATATATATATCTCCTCTGTATTACACTGCTGTATATTATATATATACGCTCTGTAACAACTGCTGGATATATATTATCCTCTGTAATACACTGCTGTATATATATTTCTCCTCTGTATACACTGCTGTATATATAGATATGTATCATCTGTATACACGGCTGTATATATCTATATCTCCTCTGTAGACACTGCTGTATATATCTAATATATATCCTCTGTATACACTGCTGTATATATATATATCTCCCTCTGTATACACTGCTGTTATAATATAATCTCTCCTCTGTATACTGCTGTATATATATATTATATATCCTCTTATACACTGCTGTATATATATAACTCCTCTGTATAGCACTGCTGTATATATATATATCTCCTCTGTATAACACTGCTGTATATATATATCTCTCCCTCTGTATACAACGCTGTATATATATATATATATATATCCTCTGTATACACTGCTGTATATATATATCGCCTCTGTATACCCTGCTGTTATATATATATATCCGCCTCTGTATACACTGCTGTTTATATATATATCTCCTCTGTATACACTGCTGTAGATATATATATATCATCTCCTCTGTTACCCTGCTGTAGATATATATATATATATATCTCCTCCTTATAATACACTGCTGTCTAATATATAATCGCGCTCTGTATACACTGCTGTAGTATCTATATATAATCTCCTCTGTATACACTGCTGTATATATCTCCTCTGTATACACTGCTGTATATATATATCTCCTCTGTATACCACTGCTGTATATATATATATAGATATATAATATATATATCTCCTCTGTATCCGCTGTATCTATATATGGATCTCCTCTGTATACCTGCTGTATATATATATATATATCCTCTGAATACACTGCTGTATATATATATATCCTCTGTATACACTGCTGTATATATATACTCCTCTGTATACACTGCTGTATATATATATATCTCCTCTGTATCACTGCTGATATATATATTATCTTTCCTCTGTATACACTGCTTGTATATATAATATCTCCCTCTGTATACACTGCTTTATGTATATATATCTCCTCTGTATACCTGCTGTAATATAATATATATTTCTCCTCTGTATACACTGCTGTATATATATATCTCCTCTGTATACACTGCTGTATATATAATATATATCCCTGTATACACTGCTGTATATATATATATATCATATCCTCTGTATACACTGCTGTATATATATATCTCCTCTGTATACACTGCTGTATATATAATATATCTCCTCTGTATACACTGCTGTATATATATATATCTCCTCTGTATATACCTGCTGTATATATATAATATATATCCTCTGTATACCCTGCTGTATATATATATATCTCCTCTGTATACACTGCTGTATATATATATATCTCTCCTCTGTATAACACTGCTGTATATATATATATATATATATCCTCTGTACACTGCTGTATATATATATCTCCTCTGTATACACTGCTGTATATATATATATCTCCTCTGTATACACTGCTGTATATATAGATCTCTCCTCTGTATACACTGCTGTATATATATAATCTCCTCTGTATACACTGCTGTATATATATATCTCCTCTGTATACACTGCTGTATATATATATATCCTCCTCTGTATACACTGCTGTATATATATATATATATATAATATCTCCTCTGTAGACACTGCTGTATATATATATAGATCTCCTCTGTTACACTGCTGTATATATATAATATATCTCCTCTGTATACACTGCTGTATATATATATATTCTCCTCCTTATACACTGCTGTATATATATATATCTCCTCCGTATACACTGCTGTATATATATATATCTCCTCCGTATACACTGCTGTATATATATATATCTCCTCTGTATACACTGCTGTATATATATATCTCCTCTGTATAACACTGCTGTAATATATATAGATCTCCTCTTTATACACTGCTGTATTATATATATCTCCTCTGTATACACTGCTGTATATCTATATATCTCCTCTGTATACACTGCTGTATATATATATATCTCCTCTGTATACACTGCTGTATATATATATATACTCCTCTGTATACCTGCTGTATATATATATATATATTATCCTCTGTATACACTGCTGTATATATATATATATCTCCTCTGTATACAACTGCTGTATATATATATCTCCTCTGTATACACTGCTGTGTATATATATATATATATCTCCTCTGTATACACTGCTGTATTATATATATAGATCCTCTGTATTACACTGCTGTGATATAATATATATTTACTCCTCTGTATACACTGCTGTAATATATATATATATCTCCTCTGTATACCTGCTGTATATATATATATATCTCCTCTGTATACACTGCTGTCTATATATATATATCTCCTCTGTATACACTGCTGTATATATATATATATATATCCTCTGTATACACTGCTGTATATAATATATATATATCCTCTGTATACACTGCTGTATATATATATATATCTCCTCTGTATACACTGCTGTATATATATATATCTCCTCTTACCTGACCCCGTGAGAATTGCAGGGGATCAGCCACCTGCAGGACCTTTGGGAATGTCATGTGATCAGTGTGGGCGGAGCCTGCAAGCACCGAGTTTAAAGAGGATGAAGGACCTGTGAAGATGTCACATCACGTGATCAGTGTGTGGGTGGAGCCAGGCAGAAGAGGGAGGATGAAAGAGGGTATTGTACAGTGTCGGACTGGGGTACCTTGGGCCCCCAGGGAAATTGATTCTTGGGTCCCACCCACATATAAAGACCATCAATGACAGCGCCAAACCTTTCACGTTAGTACAGCGACTTTGCATAGAGCTGTGTATGTGAGCAGCAAATGCTAGTGCACTGCCAGTCCTTATACAGTTGTTACTGATTTTTGGCAGTTTGTGGTAAACTGCAGCACCATTTAGGTAGAAACTTAAAGAGAACCTGTCCCCACCCCCCACCCCCGTGCCGGGTCAGAGCCCGGCCGACCCCGCTAGAGCCCCTTATAGTCACCTCATTCCCGAAGTCCCGCTTCTTCAGCCGGTTGCGTGGACGGAGATATCACCAGTGGAAGCGCTTGTGAGCGCGGCTGAGATGAGTCCGAGCTCATAGAGAATGAATGGGGAAGTCATTCTCATCTCAGCAACGCGTGCTCCGGGCTTCCCACGGTGATATCTCCGTCCCCGCCCGGCTGAAGAAGCGGGACTTCGGGATTGAGGTGACTTTAATGACCTAGCGGTGGTCGGCCGGGCTCTGACCCGGCACGGGAGATGACAGGTTCTCTTTAATATTGCTGCAAAAACACATGAAAAAATGTCATGTGTGAACACAGACTTAGAAACATAAACGATGAAGGAGAAAATGTCCATCTAGTCTTTCTTATATTTACACTCTCCAGCAGAGGAGACAATATGGTTATCCTAGCCTCACCCCCCACAAGGTGTTGGGCTAGAATAAGACTTTTAAGGACTTCATGAAAGGCATATCAGTGGTCATTAAGCGTTAAAGGGGTACTCAGTAAATAAAAAAAAAATTTCAAATCTGTCCCGAAGTCAGAGCTGTAAATTACTTGTCTAGTACTTATCAGCTGCTGTATGTCCTGCAGGAATGGTGTATTCTCTCCAGTCTGACACACAGCGGGCTTCTTTGCTGCCACCTCTGTCCATGTCAGGAACTGTCCATAGCCGTAGCAAATCCCCATAGAAAACTTCTCCTGCTCTGGACAGTCCTGACATGGAGAGAGGTGGCAGCAGAGAGCACTGTGTCGACTGGAGATAATACACCACTTCCTGCAAGACATACAGCAGTTGATAAGTATTGGAAGACTGAGATTTTTTAATTAGAAGTAATTTACAAATTCCTATAACTTCCTCACACCATTTAATTTGAAAAAAAAAAATTCACCAGAATACTCTCTTTACTTACCAGAATATCCCAGCCGGATGGTCTTCAATCTCTTTGAATTGTGATTCATGCACAGCCGTGTGCACCCGCATCTGAATTCCCAGATGCACAAATGGAGCGTGCAGCCAGAGCATTATATTATGAGGGGGGGGGTGGGGCTTATAACTATCCTGTGTCTGGAGGGGGGGCAGTCAGATGAGGGGGCAATTATACTACCTGTGTCTGGAGGGGTGCAGTCAGATGAGGGGCATTATACTACCTGTGTCTGGAGGGGGTGCAGTCAGATGAGGGGGCATTATACTACCTGTGTCTGGAGGGGGTGCAGTCAGATGAGGGGGGCATTATTACTACCTGTGTCTGGAGGGGGTGCAGTCAGATGAGGGTGGCATTCTACTACCTGTGTCTGGAGGGGTGCAGTCAGATGAGGGCGGCATTATACTACCTGTGTCTGGAGGGGGTGCCTCAGATGAGGGGGGCATTATACTACCTGTGTCTGGAGGGGTGCAGTCAGATGAGGGGCCATTATACTACCTGTGTCTGGAGGGGGTGCAGTCAGATGAGGGGGATTATAATCACTGTTGTCTGGAGGGGTGCAGTCAGATGAGGGGGGCATAATACTACCCGTGTCTGGAGGGGTGCAGTCAGGATGAGGGAGGCATTATACTACTTGGTTCTGGAAGGGGTGTGCAGTCAGTGAAGGGGGGCATTATACTACCTGTGTCTGGAGGGGGTGCAGTCAGATGAGGTGGGCATTATACTACCTGTGTCTGGGAGGGGGGGCAGTTAGATGAGGGGTCATTATACTACCTGTGTCTGGAGGGGGTCAGTCAGATGAGGGGGGCATTATACTACCTGTGGGTCTGGAGGGGTTGCAGTCAGATGAGGGGGCATTATACTACCTGGTGCTGGGGGGGTGCAGTCAATGAGGGGGCATTATAATACCTGTGTCTGGGGGGTGCAGTCAGATGAGGGGGCATTATACTACCTGTGTCTGGAGGGGTTCAGTCAGATGAGGGGGGCATTATACTACCTGTGTCTGGAGGGGGTGCAGTCATATGAGGGGGGGCATTATACACCCCTTGTTCTGGAGGGGGGGCAGTCCGATGAGGGGCCATTATACTAACTGTGTCTGGAGGGGGTGCAGTCAGATGAGGGGGGCATTATACTACTGTGTCTGGAGGGGGTGCTAGTCAGATGAGGGGGAATTATACTACCTTTGTCTGGAGGGGGTGCAGTCAGATGAGGGGGCATTATACTCCTGTGTCTGGAGGGGGTCAGTCAGATGAGGGGGGGCATTATACTACCTGTGTCTGGAGGGGTGCAGTCAGATGAGGGGGCATTATACTACTGTGTCTGGAGTGGGTGCAGTGAGATGAGGGGGGCATTTACTACCTGTGTCTGGAGGGTTGCAGTCAGATGAGGGGGCATTAGCTACCTGTGTCTGGAGGGGGGCAGTCAGATGAGGGGGCATTATACTACCTGTTGTCTGGAGTGGGTGCAGTGAGATGAGGGGGGCATTATACTACCTTGTTGTGGAGGGTTGCAGTCAGATGAGGGGTCATTATACTACCTGTGTCTGGAGGGGGGCATCAGATGAGGGGGGCATTATACTACCTGTGCTGGAGGGGGAGCAGTCAGATGAGGGGGCATTATACTACCTGTGTCCTGGAGGGGTGCAGTCAGATGAGGGGCATTATACTACCTGTGTCTGGAGGGGGTGCAGTCAGATGAGGGGGGGCATTATACACCCGTTGTCTGGAGGGGTGCAGTCAGATGGGGGGCATTATAATACCTGGTCTGGAGTGGGTGCAGTGAGATGAGGGGGGCATTATACTACCTGTGTCTGGAGGGGGTGCAGTCAGATGAGGGGGCATTATACTACCCGTGTCTGGAGGGGGTGCAGTCAATGACGGGGTGCATTATAATACCTGTGTCTGGAGGGGGTGCAGTCAGATGAGGGGGGGGCATTTATACTAACTGTGTCTGGAGGGGGGGCAGTCAGATGAGGGGGCATTATACTACCTGTGTCTGGCGGGGTGCAGTCAGATGAGGGGGCATTATACTACCTGTGTCTGGAGGGGGCAGTCGATGAGGGGGCATTATACTACTGTGTCTGGAGTGGGACATTCAGATGAGGGGGCATTATACTCCCTGTGTCTGGTGGGGTGCAGTCAGATGAGGGGGGCATTATACTACCTGTGTCTGGGGGGGGGCAGTCAGATGAGGGGGCATTATATACCTGGGTTGGAGGGGGTGCAGTCAGATGAGGGGGCATTATACTACCTGTGTCTGGAGTGGGTGCAGTCAGATGAGGGGGCATTATACTACCTTTGTCTAGGAGGGGGTGCAGTGAGATGAGGGGCATTATACTACCTGTGTCTGGAGGGGGTGCAGTCAGATGAGGGGGCAGTATACTACCTGTGTCTGGAGGGGGTGCAGTGAGATGAGGGGGGCATTATACTACCTGTGTCTGGAGGGGTGCAGTCAGATGAGGTGGCATTATACTACCCGGTCTGGAGGGGGTGCAGTCAGATGATGGGGCCATTATAATACCTGTGACTGGAGGGGGAGCAGTCAGATGAGGGGGCATTATACTACCTGTGTCTGGAGGGGGTGCAGTCAGATGAGGGGGCATTAATAAACCTGTGTCTGGGAGGGTGGCAGTCAGATGATGGGGGCATTATATACCTGTGTCTGGAGGGGAGCAGTCAGATGAGGGGGCATATACTCTACCCGTGTCTGGAGGGGGGGCAAGTCAGATGAGGGGGGCATTATACTACCCGTGTCTGATGCTGCTGCTTATATCTTTATTTTTGAGTTGGTGCAATAATTGAGAAGAGGTTTCCACTCTGGAGGTCCCAGTTGTGCAGGAGATCCGTGAGGCTGGGCGCTGATCAGCTGATTCAGATTCTCACATCAAAGATGATAGAGTTGTAGTAGAAGTAACAGTAGACTTTAATCAATGGATGACATTTCTTGTAGAAAACCCTCAATAGATCTGACAAAGAGGGTTTCCCCTCAAAAACGCCTCATCCATTGATGAAAGTCTTACTGTTATGTCTACTACTACTCCTATCATCCTACCATCACTCCTATATACTGAATCACCGATCAGCCCCTAAGCCTCAGGGATCTCCTCACAACTGGACCCCCAGGGTTCAAACTGTTTTCATCACATACAAATATATACACACAAAATGACATATGCAGACATACACAAATATGCACAACACACCTTACATATATACCTACATCTAATCATACTAACACACACACACAGACACATGACAGACACACAAACATATATACACAGATACAAAAGCATGCAGATTATATATATACAGTAAAATATCTATAGTACTACATTACATAATATACACTATACACACACACACACACACACACACACACACACGCACACACGCACACACACACGCATGCATAAACACATGACACAGATGTACAAACACACACAGATTACAAAGACAGACAAATATACAGTTAACAAACTCACATGTTCAGCAGGGCAGGAAGCTCCATGGAGTCCTCTTGTCTCCATCTTTCCCTCCTCTTCTCCCAGCCAGGCCCGGCAGCCGCAGCCTCTCCCCTTTCTCCTGTGCACCGACTGCACATAGCAACAGGAGAGTCACATGACTGCAGAGGGGAGGGGGGATGGAGGAGGCCCTGCTGCTGCTGCTGCTCTCCGCATCTTCCTCTGACAGGTAGGAAGAGAGCAGGGCCGAGGCTGGGAGCGGACACACTGATTGCAGGGGGAGGGAGAGCCCATGATTAGTTTACATTAGAACGGGCCCTGATGCCGCCTGTTCTTTTCAGCAGTGTGGGAACAAGCAGGTGCCCCCCTTGCGGCTCCCTACCAAATGGTAGGCCCCCTCTCTGGCTCAGGGACAGGGCCCCACAAGAGAAAGGAGGGGGGAGGAGGCCGGGCCCACCGGGTAATCCCCCGGCTCCCCGTGGCCCAGTCCGAGCCTGGTAGTGTATATACTATATATATTAGTGTGAGGCGAGATTTTTCCATCTCCCTTTTTCCCCCCTGTCCAAATGAAGGAGTCTGAGCGCTAGTGACCAGCCATGGCCAGGTTTCTAGTCACACATACATGTCCCAGTCTGAGTGGTCAGTCCATAAATGGTCATTAGCTTCCTGTACTGCTGCGCGGTCAGGCTGGCACAACGTGATGTTTCCCATAGATTGTTTATATAACAGCTGGTTCTTGTGGTTTGTGTTGTGGCTGCGGTGTAGGGTTCATGGTGCTCTTGTCATGGCCGTGCGACAGCATTCCTCTTCCTTCTGGAGCAGTTACAGGCCGAAGCCATTTCAAGGATTACAATGTTTTTACCAAAGTAACATCACCTTTATGGCCACCTTCCCGGGGGCGGGTATCGCTGTAATCAACGCCTCTATGGGGCCTTACACTGGCATCATCCGGGGGCGGTTGTATCGCTGTAATCACGCCTCTATGGGGCCTGACACTGCATCATCCGGGGCGGGGTATCGCTGTAATCACACCCTCTATGGGCCTGACACTGCATCATCCGGGGGCGGGGTATCGCTGTAATCACACCTCTATGGGCCTGACACTGCATCATCCGGGGGCGGGGTATCGCTGTAATCACGCCTCTATGGGCGCCTGACACTGCATCATCCGGGGCGGGGTATCGCTGTAATCACGCCTCTATGGGCGCCTGACAACTGCATCATCCGGGGGCGGGGTATCGCTGTAATCACCCTCTATGGGCCTGACACTGCATCATCCGGGTGCGGGTTATCGCTGTAATCACACCTCTATGGCCTTACACTGCATCATCCGGGGGCGGGGTATCGCTGTAATTCACGCCTCTATGGGTGCCTGACACTGCATCATCCGGGGGCGGGGTATCGCTGTAATCACGCCTCTATGGGCCTGACACTGCATCATCCGGGGCGGGTATCGCTGTAATCACACCTCTATGGGCCTGACACTGCATCATCCGGGGGCGGGGTATCGCTGTAATCACGCCTCTATGGGTGCCTGACACTGCATCATCCGGGGGGGCGGGGTATCGCTGTAATCACGCCTCTATGGGCGCCTGACACTGCATCATCCGGGGGCGGGGTATCGCTGTAATCACACCTCTATGGGCCTGACACTGCATCATCCGGGGGCGGGGTATCGCTGTAATCACGCCTCTATGGGTGCCTGACACTGCATCATCCGGGGGCGGGGTATCGCTGTAATCACACCTCTATGGGCCGCCTTACACTGCCATCATCCGGGGCGGGGTATCGCTGTAATCACGCCTCTATGGGCGCCTCACACTGCATCATCCGGGGCGGGGTATTGCTGTAATCACGCCTCTATGGGCGCCTTACACTGCATCATCCGGGGGCGGGGTATCGCTGTAATCACGCCTCTATGGCCCTGACACTGCATCATCCAGGGGCGGGGTATCGCTGTAATCACGCCTCTATGGGCGCCTGACACTGCATCACCCGGGGGGCGGGGTATCGCTGTAATCACGCCTCTATGGGCCTGACACTGCATCATCCGGGGGGCGGGGTATCGCTGTAATCACGCCTCTATGGGCGCCTGACACTGCATCATCCGGGGGCGGGGTATCGCTGTAATCACGCCTCTATGGGCCTGACACTGCATCATCCGGGGGCGGGGTATCGCTGTATTCACGCCTCTATGGGCGCCTGACACTGCATCATCCGGGGGCGGGGTATCGCTGTAATCACCTCTCTATGGGCGCCTTACACTGCATCATCCGGGGGCGGGTATTGCTGTAATCACGCCTCTATGGGCGCCTGACACTGCATCATCCGGGGGCGGGGTATTGCTGTAATCACACCTCTATGGGCGCCTCACACTGCATCATCCGGGGGCGGGGTATCGCTGTAATCACGTCTCTATGGGCGCCTGAGACTGCATCATCCGGGGCGGGGTATCGCTGTAATCACGCCTCTATGGGGCGCCTGACACTGCATCATCCGGGGGCGGGTATCGCTGTAATCACGCCTCTATGGGCCTGACACTGCATCATCCGGGGGCGGGGTATCGCTGTAATCACGCCTCTATGGGCGCCTGACACTGCATCATCCGGGGCGGGGTATCGCTGTAATCACGCCTCTATGGGCCTGACACTGCATCATCCGGGGGCGGGGTATCGCTGTAATCACGCCTCCATGGGCCTGACACTGCATCCTCCGGGGGCGGGGCCTGTGTGACAGATCCAGCGGCTCCCTATCCCCGCTCTATGTGTCATCTAGCATTGGCCTCTCATACCGCAGCTCGTGCTGAATGAATGATGTAACCCCGCAATAGCCAGCAGCACAGGAATAACGGGCTCTGGTCTGTGCTGCGGGCTGTATTAGGGTTAGAATTAGGGACGTACGAACCTGAACTCTCTGCAATGATTCCCGCTGCCTGGCGGCTCCGTGCAGCGGGTGGATATAGCGGAGGACTGCCTGGAAAACTGGGATACAGCCATAGCCATAGGCTGTATCCCAGTTTTCCAGGCGGTCCTCAGGCTGCATCCACCCTCTCCATGGAGCGGGCAGACAGCGGGAATCTGATGCTGAGCGTTCGGCAGTTTCGGACCATCCCTAGTTAGAATCAGTCATTCAGCGCGAGGTGCCGCTATGAGAGGCCAATGCTAGATGACACATAGAGCGGGGATAGGGAGCCGCTGGATCTGTCACACAGGCCCCGCCCCCGGAGGATGCAGTGTCAGGGGGCTGTGTATGACGCCCAGAGAGGCGTGATTACAGCGATACCCCGCCCCCTCAGAGATGATTTTGGGGGGTGTGGGGCAGGGGCAGACGTTACAGATGTGTTAGGGGGTTTATTAGCACAGATTATTGCCTTTATATCGATTTTTTTAGGTGATTGGTTCCCTTTAACAATAGAATACACAGAATTGTCTTTTTTCCACAACATTCCCCCTATGAGAGATCCTCACCCATCTGTCCCAATGCACCGATTCCTCTTCACCAGTTACGTGACGGTTCCTTCCTAGTGAGACCCCCCAATGAGATCCTCACCTCTGTCCATATGAAAGTCACCATGTATTGACCCTCATCTGACGTCACCTATGGGGGGATCTCTGGATATAATAGTGTAGATTGTTCTCAGAGGTGTGTAGGATCCTCTCCCACTTCACCTCTCTATAGGTTACACTTATCTGTCCAGATCGAGATCCTCGGGATTGGAAAGTCACAACAACCACTTTTAAAAAGTTCCTTTTCTGAAATTTAGATGTGAGCAATCTTTATCTCATGATTGACACAAAATCAGTGAAGCTTCATAATCTTTAGTATTGGATTCCCTTATATATAGTCCCCATTACATATGTCTCCTTATAAGTTTACTGTACAGTATAGCTTCAGCATGTGTTATCATGTTAGTAACTGTATAAACCCTTATAACACGCAGCAGCTGGATATGTGATATATAATTCTGTACATTATAGACAGCAGCATGTGGTGTATAATCTATAGTAACTGTATAACCCTTATAACACCTGCAGCTGGATATGTCTATATAAGTTACTGTACAGTATAGCAATCAGCATGTGGTGTATAATGTATAGTAACTGTATAACCCTGATAATACAGCAGCTGGATATGTGATATATAAGTTACTGTACAGTATAGCAATCAGCATGTGGTATATAATGTATAGTAACTGTATAACCCTGATAATACAGCAGCTGGATATGTGATATATAAGTTACTGTACAGTATAGCAATCAGCATGTGGTATATAATGTATAGTAACTGTATAACCCTGATAACACAGCAGCTGGATATGTGATATATAAGTTACTGTACAGTATAGCAGCATGTGGTGTATAATGTATAGTAACTGTATAACCCTGATAACACAGCAGCTGTATATGTGATATATAAGTTACTGTACAGTATAGCAGCATGTGGTGTATAATATATAGTAACTGTATAACCCTGATAACACAGCAGCTGGATATGATATATAAGTTACTGTACAGTATAGCAGCATGTGATGTATAATGTATAGTAACTGTATAACCCTGATAACACAGCAGCTGGATATGTGATATATAAGTTACTGTACAGTATAGCAGCATGTGGTGTATAATGTATAGTAACTGTATAACCCTGATAACACAGCAGCTGGATATGTGATATATAAGTTACTGTACAGTATAGCAGCATGTGGTATATAATGTATAGTAACAGTATAACCCTGATAACACAGCAGCAGCTGGATATGTGATATATAAGTTACTATACAGTATAGCAATCAGCATGTGGTATATAATGTATAGTAACTGTATAACCCTGATAACACAGCAGCTGGATATGTGATATATAAGTTACTGTACAGTATAGCAGCATGTGGTGTATAATGTATAGTAACTGTATAACCCTGATAACACAGCAGCTGGATATGTGATATATAGTTACTGTACAGTATAGCAATCAGCATGTGGTATATAATGTATAGTAACTGTATAACCCTGATAACACAGCACCTGGATATGTGATATATAAGTTATTGTACAGTATAGCAGCATGTGTGTATAATGTATAGTAACTGTATAACCCTGATAACACTGCAGCAGCTGGATATGTGATATATAAGTTACTGTACAGTATAGCAGCATGTGTGTATAATGTATAGTAACTGTATAACCCTGATAACACAGTAGCTGGATATGTGATATATAAGTTACTGTACAGTATAGCAGCATGTGGTGTATAATATATAGTAACTGTATAACCCTGATAACACAGCAGCTGGATATGTGATATATAAGTTACTGTACAGTATAGCAGCATGTGGTGTATAATGTATAGTAACTGTATAACCCTGATAACACAGCAGCTGGATATGATATATAAGTTACTGTACAGTATAGCAATCAGCACGTGGAGTATAATGTATAGTAACTGTATAACCCTTATAACACAGCAGCTGGATATGTGATATATAAGTTACTGTACAGTATAGCAGCATGTGGTATATAATGTATAGTAACTGTATAACCCTGATAACACAGCAGCTGGATATGTGATAAATAGTTACTGTACAGTATAGCAATCAGCATGTGGTATATAATGTATAGTAACTGTATAACCCTGATAACACAGCAGCAGCTGTATGTGATATATAAGTTACTATACAGTATAGCATCAGCATGTGGTATATAATGTATAGTAACTGTATAACCCTGATAACACAGCAGCTGGATATGTGATATATAAGTTACTGTACAGTATAGCAGCATGTGGTATATAATGTATAGTAACTGTATAACCCTGATAACACAGCAGCTGGATATGTGATATATAAGTTACTGTACAGTATAGCAGCATGTGGTATATAATGTATAGTAACTGTATAACCCTGATACACAGCAGCAGCTGGATATGTGATATATAAGTTACTGTACAGTATAGCAATCAGCATGTGGTATATAATGTATAGTAACTGTATAACCCTGATAACACAGCACCTGGATATGTGATATATAAGTTACTGTACAGTATAGCAGCATGTGGTGTATAATGTATAGTAACTGTATAACCCTGATAACACAGCAGCTGGATATGTGATATATAAGTTACTGTACAGTATAGCAATCAGTATGTGGTGTATAATGTATAGTAACTGTATAACCCTGATAACACAGCAGCTGGATATGTGATATTAAGTTACTGTACAGTATAGCATCAGCATGTGGTATATAATGTATAGTAACTGTATAACCCCTGATACACACAGCAGCTGGATATGTGATATATAAGTTACTGTACAGTATAGCAGCATGTGGTATATAATGTATAGTAACTGTATAACCCTGATAACAGCAGCTGGATATGTGATATATAAGTTACTGTACAGTATAGCAGCATGTGGTATATAATGTATAAAACTGTATAACCCTGATAACACAGCAGCTGGATATGTGATATATAAGTTACTGTACAGTTATAGCAGCATGTGGTATATAATGTATAGTAACTGTGTAACCCTGATAACACAGCAGCAGCTGGATATGTGATATATATAGTTACTGTACAGTATAGCAGCATGTGGTATATAATGTATAGTAACTGTATAACCCTGATAAAACAGCAGCTGGGATATGTGATATATAAGTTACTGTACAGTATAGCAATCAGCACGTGGAGTAAATTGTATAGTAACTGTATAACCCTATAACACAGCAGCTGGATATGTGATATATAAGTTACTGTACAGTATAGCAGCATGTGGTATATAATGTATAGTAACTGTATAACCCTGATAACACAGCAGCTGGATATGTGATAATAGTTACTGTACAGTATAGCAATCAGCATGTGGTATATAATGTATAGTAACTGTATAACCCTGATAACACAGCAGCAGCTGGATATGTGATATACAGTTACTATACATTATAGTAATGCAGCATGTGGTATATAATGTATAGTAACTGTATAACCCTGATAACACAGCAGCTGGATATGTGATATATAAGTTACTGTACAGTATAGCAGCATGTGGTATATAATGTATAGTAACTGTATAACCCTGATAACACAGCAGCTGGATATGTGATATATAAGTTACTGTACAGTATAGCAGCATGTGGTGTATAATGTATAGTAACTGTATAACCCTGATAACACAGCAGCTGGATATGTGATATATAAGTTACTGTACAGTATAGCAATCAGCACGTGGAGTATAATGTATAGTAACTGTATAACCCTTATAACACAGCAGCTGGATATGTGATATATAAGTTACTGTACAGTATAGCAGCATGTGGTATATAATGTATAGTAACTGTATAACCCTGATAACACAGCAGCTGGATATGTGATAAATAGTTACTGTACAGTATAGCAATCAGCATGTGGTATATAATGTATAGTAACTGTATAACCCTGATAACACAGCAGCAGCTGGATATGTGATATATAAGTTACTATACAGTATAGCAATCAGCATGTGGTATATAATGTATAGTAACTGTATAACCCTGATAACACAGCAGCTGGATATGTGATATATAAGTTACTGTACAGTATAGCAGCATGTGGTATATAATGTATAGTAACTGTATAACCCTGATAACACAGCAGCTGGATATGTGATATATAAGTTACTGTACAGTATAGCAGCATGTGGTATATAATGTATAGTAACTGTATAACCCTGATACACAGCAGCAGCTGGATATGTGATATATAAGTTACTGTACAGTATAGCAATCAGCATGTGGTATATAATGTATAGTAACTGTATAACCCTGATAACACAGCACCTGGATATGTGATATATAAGTTACTGTACAGTATAGCAGCATGTGGTGTATAATGTATAGTAACTGTATAAACCTGATAACACAGCAGCTGGATATGTGATATATAAGTTACTGTACAGTATAGCAATCAGCATGTGGTGTATAATGTATAGTAACTGTATAACCCTGATAACACAGCAGCTGGATATGTGATATATAATTACTGTACAGTATAGCAATCAGCATGTGGTATATAATGTATAGTAACTGTATAACCCCCGATAACACAGCAGCTGGATATGTGATATATAAGTTATTGTACAGTATAGCAGCATGTGTATAATGTATAGTAACTATATAACCCAGATAACACAGCAGCTGGATATGTGATATATAAGTTACTGTACAGTATAGCAATCAGCATGTGGTATATAATGTATAGTAACTGTATAACCCTGATAACAGCAGCTGGATATGTGATATATAAGTTACTGTACAGTATAGCAGCATGTGGTATATAATGTATAGTAACTGTATAACCCTGATAACACAGCAGCTGGATATGTGATATATAAGTTACTGTACAGTATAGCAATCAGCATGTGGTGTATAATGTATAGTAACTGTATAACCCTGATAACACAGCAGCTGGATATGTGATATATAAGTTACTGTACAGTATAGCAATCAGCATGTGGTATATAATGTATAGTAACTGTATAACCCCCGATAACACAGCAGCTGGATATGTGATATATAAGTTATTGTACAGTATAGCAGCATGTGGTGTATAATGTATAGTAACTATATAACCCAGATAACACAGCAGCTGGATATGTGATATATAAGTTACTGTACAGTATAGCAGCATGTGGTGTATAATGTATAGTAACTGTATAACCCTGATAACACAGTAGCTGGATATGTGATATATAAGTTACTGTACAGTATAGCAGCATGTGGTGTATAATGTATAGTAACTGTATAACCCTGATAACACAGCAGCTGGATATGTGATATATAAGTTACTGTACAGTATAGCAGCATGTGGTGTATAATATATAGTAAACATCTCCCCCTCCACCTGTATACTATGTACGGTTACCTCAGGAAGAGACCGGAAACATCTCCTCCTCCACCTGTATACTATGTACGGTTACCTCAGGAAGAGACCGGAAACATCTCCCCACCTTCTGTTACTATGTACGGTTACCTCAGGAAGAGACCGGAAACATCTCCCCATCCTTCTGTATACTATGTACGGTTACCTCAGGAAGAGACCGGAAACATCTCCCCATCCACCTGTACACTATGTACGTTACCTCAGGAGGAGATGACATCTCCCCATCCACCTGTACACATGTACGGTTACCTCAGGAAGAGACCGGAAACATCTCCCCATCCACCTGTATACTATGTACGTTACCTCAGGAAGAGACCGGAAACATCTCCCCATCCACCTGTACACTATGTACGGTTTACCTCAGGAAGAGACGGAAACATCTCCCCATCCCCCTGATCTATGTACGGTTACCTCAGGAAGAGACAACATTCCCCATCCACCTGTATACTATGTACTTTACCTCAGGAAGAGACCGGAAACATCTCCCCATCCACCTGTACACTATGTACGGTTACCTCAGGAAGAGACCGGAAACATCTCCCCATCCACCTGTACACTATGTACGGTTACCTCAGGAAGAGACCGGAAACATCTCCCCATCCTTCTGTATACTATGTACGGTTACCTCAGGAAGAGACCGGAAACATCTCCCCATCCACCTGTACACTATGTACGGTTACCTCAGAAGAGACCGGAAACATCTCCCCATCCCCCTGTACACTATGTACGGTTACCTCAGGAAGAGACCGGAAACATCTCCCCATCCACCTGTACACTATGTACGGTTACCTCAGGAAGAGACCGGAAACATCTCCCCATCCTTCTGTATACTATGTACGGTACCTCAGGAAGAGACCAGAAACATCTCCCCATCCTTCTGTATACTATGTACGTTTACCTCAGGAAGAGACCGGAAACATCTCCCATCCACCTGTACACTATGTACGGTTACCTCAGGAAGAGACCGGAAACATCTCCCCATCCACCTGTATACTATGTACGGTTACCTCAGGAAGAGACCGGAAACATCTCCCCATCCCCTGTACACTATGTACGGTTACCTCAGGAAGAGACCGGAAACATCTCCCCCTCCACCTGTATACTATGTACGGTTACCTCAGGAAGAGACCGGAAACATCTCCCCATCCTTCTGTATACTATGTACGGTTACCTCAGGAAGAGACCAGAAACATCTCCCCATCCCCCTGTACACTATGTACGGTTACCTCAGTACCGGAAACATCTCCCCATCCACCTGTATCTATGTACGGTTACCTCAGGAGAGACCGGAAACATCTCCCCATCCTTCTGTATACTATGTACGGTTACCTCAGGAAGAGACCAGAAACATCTCCCCATCCCCCTGTACACTATGTACGGTTACCTCAGGAAGAGACCGGAAACATCTCCCCATCCTTCTGTATACTATGTACGGTTACCTCAGGAAGAGACCAGAAACATCTCCCCATCCCCTGTACACTATGTACGGTTACCTCAGGAAGAGACCGGAAACATCTCCCCATCCACCTGTATACTATGTACGGTTACCTCAGGAAGAGACCGAAACATCTCCCTCATCCCCCTGTACCTATGTACGGTTACCTCAGGAAGAGACCGGAAACATCTCCCCATCCACCTGTATACTATGTACGGTTACCTCAGGAAGAGACCAGAAACATCTCCCCATCCCCCTGTACGCTATGTACGGTTACCTCAGGAAGAGACCGGAAACATCTCCCCATCCCCCTGTATACTATGTACGGTTACCTCAGGAAGAGACTGGAAACATCTCCCCATCCCCCTGTACGCTATGTACGGTTACCTCAGGAAGAGACCGGAAACATCTCCCCATCCCCTTGTATACTATGTACGGTTACCTCAGGAAGAGACCGGAAACTGCAGCATCGGCAGCTTCGTTCATTATCTGTCACTCTTTGTGGCCTCAGGGTTTGTCTGTGTGAACGTTGCGTCAGCCGCTCTATGGCAGCTCTCCTTCTTTGAACAGTTTTTACACATTGATTTGCCCAGGGACTCAAAATCTCAAACTCGCCAATTGACCCATTATGGTGGGTGATCAAAAAGTGTACCTGGAGTTCACATGGACATCTGTAAAGTTACCTGTAACCATCCTATATGTCCCAGTGACCGTCCTCACACCTCGGACAGGGTTGTTACTGTTAGTGGTACGTCATTCTGCATGGAGGTCAGCGTATATCCTGTCTTGTGTCATCCATCTTTGTAAAGTCTGGGATTATCTACAATGATAACTTAAAACTTTTATTAACCCTTAAGGACCGGTCCTAAAATGGCCTTAACCCCTTAAGGTCAAAGCCAATTTGCGTTTTTGCACTTTTGCTTTTTCCACTTTATGTTTAAAAGTCCATAGCACTTGCATTTTTTCACCTAGAGACGTATATGAGCGCTTATTCTTTGCGAAACCAATTGTACTTTGCAATGACCAGCATTATTTTTCCATAACATATGCTGCGAAACCGAAAAAAATCATTTGCGCTGTCAAATTGAAAAAAAAGGAATTTGTTTTGATTTCGGGGAGTTTTGCATTTACGCTGTCCGTCCTATGGTAAAACTGACTTGTTATGCATATTCCCCAAGTCGTTACGATTAAAACGATATATAACATGTATAACTTATATTGTATCTGATGGCCGATAAAAAATTCAAACCATTGTTACCAAATATACGTTCCTTACAATCGCTCCATTCCCGCTTATAGCGCTTTTATCCTTTGGTCTATGGGGCTGTGTCAGGTGTCAGAAAGAACACATCATGGCGCAAAAACTATCGGTACCTTGATTGCGCATATGCAACTTTTTGATCGCTTTTTATAACATTTTTTCTGGATTTGATGCGACCAAAAATGCGCAATTTTGCACTTTGGAATCTTTTTGCACTGACGCCGTTTACCGTACAAGATCAGGAATGTGATTAATTAATAGTTCGGGCGATTACGCGCGTGGCGACAACAAACATGTTTATTTATTTGTTTATTTATTTATATTTATAAAATGGGAAAAGGGGGGTGATTTGGACTTTTATTAGGGGAGGGGTTTTTTTTATTAATGAAAAAACATTTTTTTTAACATGAATTAGAAGTCCCCTTGGGGACTTGTATATACACAGCACTGATCCCCCTGGGAGACTTGTATATACACAGCACTGATCCCCCCCTGGAGGACTTGTGTATATACACAGCACTGATCCCCCTGGGAGACTTGTATATACACAGCACTGATCCCCCTGGGGGACTTGTATATATACAAAGACATATACCAGCACTGATCCCCCTGGGGGACTTGTATATACACAGCACTGATCCCCCTGGGGGACTTGTATATACACAGCACTGATCCCCCTGGGGGACTTGTATATACACAGCACTGATCCCCCTGGGGGACTTGTATATACACAGCACTGATCCCCCCCTGGGGGACTTGTGTATATGTCACGGCCGCGGCGGCGTCCCGTGCTCCGGGCCGCCGCCGCGACCTTCCTCCATCCCATGCAGCTGCCGGGGTCCCGGTGCAGGGACCCGGCGCTGCTACATGTTCGGCCCCGGGGGCGCCTTACCTGGTCCCGCTCCTGCCTCCGTCTGTGCCGGCCGGCGCGCGCGTCCCCGCCTCCTAGGGCGCGCGCGCGCCGGCTGTCTCAGATTTAAAGGGCCAGTCCGCTTCTAATTGGTAGTTGCACCCAATCACTCCCCTATAAATCCCAGCATGCCCTGTCCCTGGTGTTGGAGCCTCTACATGCTTCCCATAGCGTTTGGCCCAGCTCCCTGTTGTTCCTGATTCCCGTCCGTTACCTGGTTCCTAGTCCCTGTTCCTGATTCCTATCCGCCACCTTGTCCCTAGTCCTTGTTCCTGGTTCCTGTTCCCCTGCATCACCATTGCTCTGTGTATTGCCTGTCACCTGCGGTTACGTCCACTGACCTCTGCAGCACCATCTCCTGCCTACTGCTCCTGCCACGCCTCGCCTGCCGTCACCAGCAACCAAGCCAGGGTAGCGACCTGGGGGTCGCCTGCCGCAGCAAGTCCATCCCGCCTTGCGGCGGGCTCTGGTGAAGACCAGCGGCCCCTTAGACTCCGCTCCCTGGGGAGGTTAGTGCCATTGCTGGTGACGGTCCAGTGGATCCACTAGTCCAGGCGTTACAGTAGGCTCCAACCATGGATCCCGGCGAGGTGCCTGATATCCGCGAGGTAGCCCGAGTGGTCGCCCTACAGGCTCAACAGATTCAGCAACAGTCACAGCTGATTCAACAACTGACTGCAGCCATTCAGCAGCATACCACAGCTCAGCAGTCATCACCTCCGGCAGCCTCTTCAAAACTACGACTGGCTCTCCCAAGTAAATATGGAGGTGACCCCAAGTTGTGCAGAGGATTCCTGACCCAATGCACTATGTATATCGAACTTTCAAGCAGTCAGTTTGCCACCGAGCGCTCTAAAGTGGCTTTCATTATCAGCCTATTGGAGGGAAGAGCTCTGGCCTGGGCCACGCCACTATGGGACCGTAATGATCCGGTTGCTGCCAATTTTCGAATCTTCCTGGACGAGTTCCGCTCTGTCTTTGAGGAACCTGCCCGTGCGTCTTCGGCTGAGACTGCTATTCTCAATCTATCCCAAGGTACTTCCTCCGTTGGTGATTACGCCATCCAGTTCCGCACCCTGGCTGCGGAACTAGACTGGAATGAGGCCGCTCTGATTGCCACCTTTAAAAAGGGCCTGTCCAGCCAAGTGAAGGATGTGCTCGCTGCCCGGGACCTGCCTACCTCCTTGAACGAACTTATCCTACTGGCTACCAGAGTCTACACCAGGTTTTCCGAGAGAGAGGAGGAGGTCCGGCAAGGACGGCGTCTGAGTCTGCCCCGTCGCCATCCTCGGCTGGCACCGATGTTCCAGAATCCCGTTGCTCCTATGTCCCAGCCGCTTCCAGAAGTTCCTATGCAGGTGGAATGTGTTCGCCTGACGACTGATGAGAGGAACCGTCGTCTGGACCAGAATCTCTGCCTCTATTGCGGTGGCGCGGATCACTATCGGCAGAGATGTCCCCAACGCCCTCAGCGTCCGGGAAACGCTCGCACCTAGGTCCGGTGGGAGAGGCCTCCCTAGGTGTGAATGCCACCTCTCCAAGGTTGACTATGCCCGTCTCCATCCAGACACCCTCTGGGCAAGTTTTCCAGACTACTGCCCTCATCGACTCTGGCTCTGCTGGCAGTTTCATCTCTGCTTCGTTGTCCAAAGATGGCGGCTACCCGTGATCCAGCTAGCCCAACCCCGGTCTATCTCTTCGGTTACGGGGGAGGTTCTTACCGAAGCGGTGTACAGCCAGACGGCACCCCTAGTCCTCCAGGTGGGAGCCCTACATCAGGAGAGGATCTCCTTCTATGTCTTGCGCCATTCCTCTTCCAACCTCCTGCTGGGTCTTCCTTGGCTGCAACTCCATACCCCTAGGCTGGACTGGAGAACTGGGGAGGTTCTCAGCTGGGGCCAGGACTGTCATAACCAGTGTCTGAGATCTCCTCAATCCAAGTGCTCTACAAGGTCACCTGCTAATGTCAAGCCTCTATCCGGGCTACCAGAGGACTACCAAGACTTTGTCGATGTTTTCTCGGCCAAAGAGGCGGACTCACTACCACCTCATCGAGCCTATGATTGCCCTATAGACCTTCTTCCAGGGGCTTCTCCTCCACGTGGTCGAGTATACCCTCTCTCTGTGCCCGAGACTGAAGCCATGTCCTCCTACATCCAGGAGAACTTACAAAAGGGCTTCATCTGTAAATCCACGTCCCCAGCTGGCGCTGGATTTTTCTTTGTCCAGAAGAAGGACGGTTCCCTCCGCCCATGCATAGACTATCGGGGCTTGAATAAGGTGACTGTTAAGAACCGCTATCCTCTTCCGCTTATTCCTGAACTATTCGACCGTCTTCGTGCAGCTAAGATCTTCTCCAAGCTGGATCTCAGGGGAGCGTATAACTTGGTCTGTATTCGTAAAGGAGACGAATGGAAGACCGCTTTCAACACCAGAGATGGGCACTACGAATATCTGGTCATGCCATTCGGCCTATGCAATGCCCCAGCGGTCTTCCAGGAATTCGTGAACGACATCTTCCGAGACCTCCTCTATGTCATTGTCTATTTGGACGACATTTTGGTCTTCTCCCCGGACCAGCAGACTCATGTGGCACAAGTGCGTCAGGTCCTACGAAGACTACGGGCCAACCATCTATACGCCAAGCTAGAGAAGTGTGTTTTTCATCAGCGCAGTCTTCCATTTCTTGGCTATATCGTTTCCGACCAGGGTCTACAAATGATCCAGCCAAGCTCGCAGCTGTCCTTCAATGGCCACGCCCTGTGGGACTTAGAGCCATCCAACGTTTCCTTGGCTTCGCCAACTATTATCGGCAATTCATCCCTCACTTCTCTACCCTGGTCGCACCCATAGTGGCTCTCACAAAAAAGAAGGCGGACCCCAGAAGTTGGCCTCCAGAGGCCGAACAAGCCTTCAATAGCCTCAAGTCTGCCTTTGCCTCTGCTCCTGCTCTGGTCCGCCCGGATGTCTCCAGGCCGTTTTCTCTCGAGGTCGACGCTTCTTCTGTGGGCGCAGGAGCCGTTCTCTCGCAAAGGGACACATCAGGCAAGACCAGAACCTGCGGGTTCTTCTCTAAGACTTTCTCCCCTGCCGAGAGGAACTATACCATTGGGGACCGTGAACTCCTGGCCATTAAGTTGGCACTGGAGGAGTGGCGTCATCTATTAGAGGGGGCTAAACACCCTGTTAACATCTACACGGACCACAAGAACCTCCTCTACCTCCAATCGGCTCAACGCCTCAATCCCAGGCAGGCTCGGTGGTCCCTCTTCTTCTCTCGGTCAACTATACCATCCACTTCCGTCCAGCCGAGAAGAATCTGAAGGCCGATGCATTATCCCGAGCATCCGATGTCATGGGGCAAGAGGAATCTCCTCGTCACTAATACCTCCCGACCGCCCAGTGCCAGTTGCCACTTCTGCTCTGCAGAGACTGCCTCCCGGGAAGACTTATGTGCGCCCCGCACTCCGTAAACGCATCTTGAAGTGGGGGCATTCCTCTTTGGTAGCCGGGCATCCAGGAGCCCAAAAGACCGGGCAATTGATCTCCCGTCACTACTGGTGGCCCAATCTCCTCCAGGATGTCAAGGATTTTGTGGCTTCCTGTGCAGTCAATGCCAGGAATAAATCTCCCCGTCTAAAAACCTGCCGGCCTACTATTGCCCTTGCTAGTCCCGGATCATCCCTGGCACCACATTGGGATGGATTTCATCACAGACCTACCTCCATCTGCGGGCAATACAGTTATTTGGGTGGTGACGGACCGCTTCTCTAAAATGGCTCACTTCGTGGCCCTTCCTGGTCTGCCCTCTGCTCCTCGTCTGGCTCAGTTGTTCTTCCGACACATCTTTCGCCTGCATGGACTTCCTCTTCACATTGTGTCCGACCGAGGCCCTCAATTTGTCTCTAAATTTTGGCGTGCCCTATGCTCGCAACTCCAAGTGAAGCTGGACTTCTCATCGGCCTATCATCCTCAAACTAACGGGCAAGTGGAGAGAGTCAATCAAATTCTGGGTAACTACCTACGCCATTTTGTTTCCAGCCGCCAAGACAACTGGTCCGATCTACTCCCATGGGCAGAATTCTCATATTGTAACGCCCGGAGTAGTGGATCCACTGGACCGGCACCAGCGATGGCACAAACCCTCACCAGGGAGCGGAGTCTAAGGGCCGCTGGTTTCACCAGAGCCCGCCGCAAGGCGGGATGGACTTGCTGCGGCAGGCGACCCCCAGGTCGCTACCCCTGGCTTGGTTGCTGGTGTCGGCAGGCGAGGCGTGGCAGGAGATGGCACAGGCAATAGTCAGCAGATGAGAGAGCACGTGACAGGCTGGACACGGGAACAGGTGGAGTGACAGGGGAACAGGAACCAGGACGGGGACTTGGGACCAGGTAACAGACAGGACTCAGGAACAGGGACTAGGGACCAGGTAACGGACAGGACACAGGAACAACAGGGAGCTGGGCCAAACGCTATGGGAAGCATGTAGAGGCTCCAACACTAAGGACAGGGCATGCTGGGATTTATAGGGGAGTGATTGGTGCCACTAACCAATTAGGAGCGCACTGCCCCTTTAAATCTGAGACAGCCGGCGCGCGCGCGCCCTAGGAGGCGGGGACGCGCGCGCCGGCCGGCACAGACCGCGACACGCACGGAGGAGAGGTGAGGCGCCCCAGGGCCGAAGCAGCAGCAGCGCCGGGTCCCTACACAAGGACCCCGGCGGCTGCACGGGACAGGAGGCGGTCGCGGCGGCAACCCGGGACACGGAAAGCCGCCGCGGCCGTGACACATATAACCATTTGGACTCGACTTCCACAGGCAAGTCCCCTTTCTATGTGGTCTACGGGCATCATCCTCGTCCTCCTCTGCCTCTCTCTCCATCCTCTGAAGTCCCAGCCGTGGAGGAGTTGTTATCTGACCTGCAATCGATCTGGGAACAAACTCGACAGTCCTTAATCAAAGCCTCCGAACGCATGAAGGACCAGGCTGATAAGAAGAGGAGACCTGCCACGAATTTCTCCCAGGTGACAAAGTCTGGCTCTCGGCCAAATATGTCCGACTCAAGATTCCCAGCTACAAGTTGGGCCCTCGATTCCTCGGTCCTTTCTCGGTGCTAAGACGCATCAACCCTGTCACCTACAAACTCCGCCTACCCCCCACTATGCGGATTCCGAACTCCTTCCATGTTCCCTCTTAAAACCAGTGGTCCTGAACCGGTTCTCCGATAGGTCTTCATTCTCTGCTCCACAAGCCGTCTCTGACGACGTCTACGCTGTTAGGCTGGGTTCACACTATGTATATTTCAGGCAGTATTTGGTCCTCATGTCAGGTCCTCATAGAAACCAAAACCAGAGTGGATTGAAAACACAGAAAGGATCTGTTCACACAATGTTGAAATTGAGTGGATGGCCGCCATATAACAGTAAATAACGGCCATTATTTCAATACCACAGCCCGTTGTTTTAAAATAACAGCAAATATTTGCCATTAAATGATGGCCATCCACTCAATTACAACATTATGTGAACAGAGCCTTTCTGTGTTTTCAATCCACTCCTGGTTTTGGTTGCTATACAGCCTCAAATACAGCCTCAAATATACATAGTGTGAACCCAGCCTTAAGGACATTCTGGCCATGAAGACTGTCAGAGGGAGAAGGTTCTCCCTGGTGGACTGGAAAGGATTTGGTCCTGAGGAGAGGTCCTGGGAACCCGAGCTAACATCCTGGACCAAGATCTCATCAAGAGGTTCCTGCAGGTTAGAAAGAGGGGGAGGCCAAAGGGGGGGGGTACTGTCACGGCCGCGGCGGCGTCCCGTGCTCCGGGCCGCCGCCGCGACCTTCCTCCATCCCATGCAGCTGCCGGGGTCCCGGTGCAGGGACCCGGCGCTGCTACATGTTCGGCCCCGGGGGGCGCCTTACCTGGTCCCGCTCCTGCCTCCGTCTGTGCCGGCCGGCGCGCGCGTCCCCGCCTCCTAGGGCGCGCGCGCGCGCCGGCTGTCTCAGATTTAAAGGGCCAGTCCGCACCTAATTGGTAGTTGCACCCAATCACTCCCCTATAAATCCCAGCATGCCCTGTCCCTGGTTGGAGCCTCTACATGCTTCCCATAGCGTTTGCCCAGCTCCCTGTTGTTCCTGATTCCCGTCCGTTACCTGGTTCCTAGTCCCTGTTCCTGATTCCTATCCGCCACCTTGTCCCTAGTCCTTGTTCCTGGTTCCTGTTCCCCTGCATCACCATTGCTCCTGTGTATTGCCTGTCACCTGCGGTTACGTCCACTGACCTCTGCAGCACCATCTCCTGCCTACTGCTCCTGCCACGCCTCGCCTGCCGTCACCAGCAACCAAGCCAGGGGTAGCGACCTGGGGGTCGCCTGCCGCAGCAAGTCCATCCCGCCTTGCGGCGGGCTCTGGTGAAGACCAGCGGCCCCTTAGACTCCGCTCCCTGGGGAGGTTAGTGCCATCGCTGGTGACGGTCCAGTGGATCCACTAGTCCAGGCGTTACAGTATATACACAGCACTGATCCCCCTGGGAGACTAGTATATACACAGCACTGATCCCCCTGGGGGACTTGTATATACACAGCACTGATCCCCCTGGGGGACTTGTATATACACAGCACTGATCCCCTGGGGGACTTGTATATACACAGCACTGATCCCCCTGGGGGACTTGTATATACACAGCACTGATCCCCCTGGGGGGACTTGTATATACACAGCACTGATCCCCCTGGGGGACTTGTATATACACAGCACTGATCTCTCATAGAGATCAATGCTGTGTATATACACAGCAAAGATCCATCAGATCGGTGATACATTGCTCTGGCCTGCTGCAGGCCATAGCAATCTATGGCCAAGCAGGGATCAGCGTCATTGCGACGCTGAGGCCCGGCACGGGCAGAAGAACAGGGGAAATCTGTCCCACTAGACACCAGGGATGCATGGATCTGAGCGCAGCTGTCAGGTTTGACAGCTGCATTTAGATTCCTAATTAGCCGGCCGGGACCCGCACTGGCTAATAGAGGCATTCCCCGCCTATACATATCAGCCGGGAGTGGCGCCGTTCAGAGCGGTGTCCTTTCTCTGAACACCCCCGCGGCACCATGACGTATCAGATAGGTCATGGGTCGCTAAGGGGTTCAGGATCGAGGCAAATGTTATGAATATGACCTGTGTCACTTTAGTCATTAATAACTTCGGGATGCTTTTACCTATCCGGCTGATTCTGAGATTGTTTTCTCGTGACATATTGTACTTTACATTTCAGGTAAATTGGAGTCGATACTTATAATGAATCTTTATGAAAAAGCCCAAAATAACGTGAAAATTGCATTTCCAACTTTTAAACTTTTCTGCTTATACAGAAAATGGTTATACCACATAAATTATATATTAAATAGCATTAGCAACATGTCTACTTTATGTTGGCGACATTTATTAAACTATATTTCATTTTTTTTAGACAATAGGAAGCTGAGGGGGTGGCCTGGCAATGGTGGGGTGAGGACGTGTGGCAGGAGAGCTCCAGTGACGGGACGCACATTACCTCGATTTTCAGCAGAACCGCTCACCCCTCAGCGCCCTAATGCAGCAGGGAAAGAAGGGGGGCACCTCAAGGACACAGCGCACCCGCTCTTCTACGGCCCCGAACTCCATGGACCGGTTCCTGACGGGGGAAACCGCGCGCCGCGCACATAAGCAGCCTGAGCTGCAAATGGCCGCGGGCTCTCCCCGGACAGCAGACCGCGGCTCCTCTGGCACCCAGCGCTCTCCCGGAACGGCGGCATCTACTTCTCCTACTTCTTCATGCGCCTCAGGTCAGTCGGGCAGCCCCTTAGCACACTCTCCAGAGGTGGCCCCTCGTGTGCCCGCCACTCAGGGGAAAGAGCGCGCTCCCATACCGCCGCCATCTTTGGCAGCTTCCCTCTCCCCCTTGGCGACGCCATTTGTTACACAGGCTGCCGCCTCACAGGATGATATGAACATTACAGGCACTGCTGCTCCTGACACAGTGGAGCTGGCAAGATCATGTCAAATCCCTACCCACAAAAGCTGAAATGGAATGTTCATGGAGAGGCTGGAAAACTCATATAAAAGGGAGGTTGGGGTTGGGGTTGGGTTGTTGGGGTGCTGAGAGCAGACTTTGCTGTTATTGATGCTAAAGTACAAGATCTAAGCACAGACCACATGGCGCTATGCAGCACTGTTGAAGATTTACAAGCTACTGTGGCCACTCAGGAGCTCCATATTAAACAGTTGTAGAGGTTCCAGGATGATTTAGAAAATAGGAAGCGGCGGAACAATGTAAGAATCAGGGGGCTGCCTGAATCCTATAAAGCAGCAGATCTAATCCCTACACTACATAAGTGCTTTAGTGCATTGCTGGACAGGCCCATAGGAGATGATTTTGAAGTGGATCGTGCTCACAGGGCCTTGGCCCCATGAATCCTGATGCTTCTAGACCAAGAGACATAATTTGTCGCCTCCACCATTACAGATTTAAGGAGGAGTTAATGCGTGCGGCTAGGAACCTTGACTGTGTAGACTGTGATGGGCATCGTCTCATATTTCTACAAGACCTTTCCAGGGCTACTCTGGCTCAGCGTCGCTCCCTGCGTCCTTTACTGGAAGCTTTGAGAGAGACATTCCTTATGCATGGGGGTTCCCGTTCCATTTGATTGTACGACGTAATGGCAGACGCCTGGAACTGCGTGAGCCCGAGGATTTGCCGGCCTTTCTGACTGAATTGAACCTGCCCATGATTTCCCTACCTGATTGGGGTTATCTGCCTCCTTTCCCTACTACGTTGCAATCTGTGAATGATTGATGATCCGGGACTATGAGTAGTGATTAGGGTCCTGCTGGGACGGGTCTTTGCCTTACGCTGCTCATTAGTTCGATTTACACCATACTGTTGCCATACTGTTGTTTGGGTGGGTTGTATGTCTGTTCAGGGTTGTGTGCCCATGTCATATATCCCAGCCCCTGCTTGCTTGTTTGTTTGATTATTGCAGAATGGGGTGAGAATGGTTACTCATGTTTTTGCACTTATGGGGTGTGTCCCGTCCTGGACTCCTGCTCCCCCTATTGCCAGTTACTCCCTCCTTAGGGTGACGCGTGAGCGTCCTTTGCTTTCCCTTTTGGGTATTTTTACTGCACGTATTAGTCACGTGTAGTCGAAGGCTTGCACTTGTGTAGCCTTTTTGCTTGTCTTTGTTTCTATTTTCTTTGTCTTTGTCCGTTCTTTTTTGTTCCCCTCTTGTTTCTCTCTTCCCTCCTCTCCCTCTTCCCCTCCTCCCCTTGGGGTGTTTGGGTTTTTTTTTTTTTTTTTTTCCTCAGTGGCTAGATCTTCTGTAGCCAAGATCCAGTCTGCCTTACGCTCTTATAGGTTGGTTGATGTGTGGCGGATTTCACCCATTTCTCGGCTGCCCATAACTCGTATGGCCGACTGGACATGTTTTTTATTCCGCATTCGGCTTTACTGTTTCACCCTTGGGCGACTATTGGAACGGCAATCTGGTCAGATCATTCCCCCATTTTCCTCACGCTGGCGCTCCCTGGCCTGGTCCCGAAAGAGTGGACGTGGAGGCTCAATGAGTCGTTGTTAAAGGACGTGACCTGTAAATCTGCTATAGAACGAACAATTGCACAGTTCTTAGATTCCCATAGTCATGATCCCACACATTGCCGTTCCAATGGGAAGCTTTGAAGTGTGTAGTTAGGGGGAACTCATCAAGCAAGGGGCCAGGCTGAAACGTGAATATGGGTCTCAAATTCAAAAGTTGCTAACACGACTTGAGGAGCTGTCAGCTTTGCACAAACGGGTGGGATCAGATGAAAATTTGCTGGCGCTTACAACTGCTAGAGAAAAGCTACGTGACTTACTGTTGCGCAAAACACTATGGCAGAAGGAGAGGCTGCGCAGTTTTCAATACGAGCATGCTAATAAGTGTGGCCGTGCGCTGGCGCGCTTGCTTCACCCTAAATCTACTTCCACTTACATCCCCACTATTCAGTCGTCTGAACGTGGGATGGTGTTCCACCCCAGGCAGATTGCAGATCAATTTCAATCCAACTTTTCCTCTCTTTACAACATTAAAGGTCGGTACGAGGATTTACCCTTGCCTGCCTTGGATGCTAAATTGTCGGATTACATGAATGATACTGCTCTGCCCCGAGTGGATCCTGAATGTGGAGAAGCAATGGACTCCGACTTCACGGAGACTGAAGTAGACGCAATCATTCAATCTCTGAAGGGGGGTAAAAGTCCTGGCCCTGACGGCTTTACGGTAGCATTTTATAAATTATTTAAACCCCTTCTTTTGCCTTTTATGACCAGGTGTTTCAATGCGGTGTCTCCCACTTGTCCCTTTCCGAAACAGGCCTTAGAGGCTCACATAGTAGTCTTGCCCAAGCCCAATAAGGATCCCAAATTTTGTGGGAATTATCGACCCATATCACTTATTAATTGTGACCTGAAATTTATTCAAAGGTCCTGGCAATCCGCTTGGGCAGTCTCATGCCTGCGCTCATTCATGGGATCAGGTTGGGTTTGTGCAAGGCAGGGAGGCGAGGGACAATACCCTGCGCACCATTGGCTTAATTTCCTATGCTGGGCGTAAGGGGCTTCCAATGTGCCTAGTATCGGTTGACGCTGAAAAGGCTTTTGATAGGGTACATTGGAGGTTTCTTAGAGCCTCTCTGGCGCAGGTTGGCCTGGGCTCTGGTTTTATTGATAGAGTCATAGCGCTTTATTCTCTTCCGTCCGCACGGGTGAGAGTAAACGGGATTCTTTCGGACTCCTTTCCCATTCACAATGGGACTCGCCAGGGTGTCCCCTGTCTCCCCTATTATATTCCTCACCATGGAACACCTGGCCATAGCATTAAGGAAGAACCCGGATGTGGTGGGACTCAAATTAAGCTTTGTACGCGGACGATTTACTGCTCTATATCTCTTCCCATTCGTCTCACTGCCATCGGTTTTGAAAGAATTTGATAGATTTGGATCACTGAGTAACTTTAAAGTGAACATGTCCAAGTCGGAGGTCTTAATGTCTCGTTGCCATCCGCGGAAGCTGCCGCATTGCAACATGCTTCTCATTCCGTTGGCAGTCAGAAAGTTTACCTATCTGGGTATCCAGGTCCCGTCCGTGCTGCACCGTCTTTATTCACTAAATTATTTACCCATGCAACAACGTATCCTGTCTGAGCTGCAACACTATATGCATAAGCCGACCTCGTGGTTTGGGCGCATACATGTTATAAAGATGGACATATTGCCAAAACTTCTCTACCTCTTCCAGACGGTCCCTATTAGTGTGTCTCCTAGTTTTTTAGAGCTCTGCAACGAGCTATATCCAAATTTGTATGGAATTCATGTCGGCCGCGGATCAGATTTCCACGCTTACTAAACACAGGAACAGAGGTGGGACTGGATTACCTGATCTGAAAATTTATCACGCTGCTGCGACTTTGGTAAGGGTGTTAGATTGTTCTAGAGCGACACGATCAAACGATGGGTCAAATTGGAGCAGGCTTTGGCTCCGATTGATCTTAGATTGGCCCCTTGGTTGACCCCCCCCCGACAGACTATCTGCCTTTCTGAATGGCCTTTATTAGTGTCTCACACCCTTCATATTTGGGATCTCTGTTTTCCAACATCGCATCTCCTTCAGACCAGGCCCGATGACTCCGCTCCTCCGCAATCCGGCATTTGCCCCTGGCTTCGCGGCGCTGAGGCAATGCCCCGTCTTAGAGATGTGGTAGTAAATGGTTCTATACCTGATCTGGCTTCCTTGGGCCGGGTGTCCTGGGGTTAATCTGGGTTAATCTTCCTGGTTGGAATTGGAGCAGGTGCAATCGTTCTTCAGATGCTTATTCTCTGAGACAGCTTATTCTCCGAAATCACCGAGTTGCTGATCTATTCTTGTTGAACCACTGGTGTCCCGCACGCTTTATCAGTACTATATCAGTTCCTACTTCAAAAATGCAATGGGGATCCACCCTGTTCTTCACGAAGTGGGAAGAGGACCTGGGGATTACATTTGATGAAAGCTCGAAACTACAAATTTGCACTTGACCCCATGGTTTATCTTTGGCATCAAAGGCTAAAGAGAAAAACTATA
>NW_027209162.1:0-32292 GCF_027789765.1 Dendropsophus ebraccatus
GGTGTATACAGCTGATACCAGTGATTAATAGAATGGTGTATACAGCTGATACCAGTGTAATAGAATGGTGTATACAGCTGATACCAGTGATGTAATAGAATGGTGTATACAGCTGATACCAGTGAGTAATAGAATGGTGTATACAGCTGATACCAGTGATGTAATAGAATGGTGTATACAGCTGATACCAGTGATGTAATAGAATGGTGTATACAGCTGATACCAGTGATGTAATAGAATGGTGTATACAGCTGATACCAGGATGTAATAGAATGGTGTATACAGCTGATACCAGTGATGTAATAGAATGGTGTATACAGCTGATACCAGGTGTAATAGAATGGTGTATACAGCTGATACCAGTGATGTAATAGAATGGTGTATACAGCTGATACCAGTGATGTAATAGAATGGTGTATACAGCTGATACCAGTGATGATAATAGAATGGTGTATACAGCTGATACCAGTGATATAATAGAATGGTGTATACAGCTGATACCAGTGATGGGAATAGAATGGTGTATACAGCTGATACCAGTGTAATAGAATGGTGTATACAGCTGATACCAGTGTAATAGAATGGTGTATACAGCTGATACCAGTGATGGAATAGAATGGTGTATACAGCTGATACCAGTGATGTAATAGAATGGTATATACAGCTGATACTAGTGATGTAATAGAATGGTGTATACAGCTGATACCAGTGTAATAGAATGGTGTATACAGCTGATACCAGTGATGTAATAAAATGTTGTATACAGCTGATACCAGTGATATAATAGAATGGTGTATACAGCTGATACCAGTGATATAATAGAATGGGTTATACAGCTGATTACCAGTGATGGAATAGAATGGTGTATACAGCTGATACCAGTGTAATAGAATGGTGTATACAGCTGATACCAGTGTAATAGAATGGTGTATACAGCTGATACCAGTGATGGAATAGAATGGTGTATACAGCTGATACCAGTGATGTAATAGAATGGTGTATACAGCTGATACCAGTGTAATAGAATGGTGTATACAGCTGATACCAGTGTAATAGAATGGTGTATACAGCTGATACCAGTGATGTAATAGAATGTTGTATACAGCTGATACCAGTGATATAATAGAATGGTGTATACAGCTGATACCAGTGATATAATAGAATGGTGTATACAGCTGATACCAGTGATGGAATAGAATGGTGTATACAGCTGATACCAGTGTAATAGAATGGTGTATACAGCTGATACCAGTGTAATAGAATGGTGTATACAGCTGATACCAGTGATGTAATAGAATGGTGTATACTGCTGATACCAGTGATGTAATAGAATGGTGTATACAGCTGATACCATTGTAATAGAATGGTGTATACAGCTGATACCAGTGATGTAATAGAATGGTGTATACAGCTGATACCAGTGATATAATAGAATGGTGTATACAGCTGATACCAGTGATGTAATAGAATGGTGTATACAGCTGATACCAGTGATGTAATAGAATGGTGTATACAGCTGATACCAGTGATGGAATAGAATGGTGTATACAGCTGATACCAGTGTAATAGAATGGTGTATACAGCTGATACCAGTGTAATAGAATGGTGTATACAGCTGATACCAGTGTAATAGAATGGTGTATACAGCTGCTACCAGTGATGTAATAGAATGGTATATACAGCTGATACCAGTGATGGAATAAAATGGTGTATACAGCTGATACCAGTGTAATAGAATGGTGTATACAGCTGATACCAGTGTAATAGAATGGTGTATACAGCTGATACCAGTGATGGAATAGAATGGTGTATACAGCTGATACCAGTGATGTAATAGAATGGTGTATACAGCTGATACCAGTGATGTAATAGAATGGTGTATACAGCTGATACCAGTGATGGAATAGAATGGTGTATACAGCTGATACCAGTGATGGAATAGAATGGTGTATACAGCTGATACCAGTGATGGAATAGAATGGTGTATACAGCTGATACCAGTGTAATAGAATGGTGTATACAGCTGATACCTGTGATATAATAGAATGGTGTATACAGCTGATACCAGTGTAATAGAATGGTGTATACAGCTGATACCAGTGATGTAATAGAATGGTGTATACTGCTGATACCAGTGATGTAATAGAATGGTGTATACAGCTGATACCAGTGTAATAGAATGGTGTATACGGCTGATACCAGTGATGGAATAGAATGGTGTATACAGCTGATACCAGTGATGGAATAGAATGGTGTATACAGCTGATACCAGTGATGGAATAGAATGGTGTATACAGCTGATACCAGTGATGTAATAGAATGGTGTATACAGCTGATACTAGTGATGGAATAGAATGGTGTATACAGCTGATACCAGTGTAATAGAATGGTGTATACAGCTGATACCAGTGTAATAGAATGGTGTATACAGCTGCTACCAGTGATGTAATAGAATGGTATATACAGCTGATACCAGTGATGGAATAGAATGGTGTATACAGCTGATACCAGTGTAATAGAATGGTGTATACAGCTGATACCAGTGTAATAGAATGGTGTATACAGCTGATACCAGTGATGTAATAGAATGGTGTATACAGCTGATACCAGTGTAATAGAATGGTGTATACAGCTGATACCAGTGATGTAATAGAATGGTGTATACAGCCGATACCAGTGATGTAATAGAATGGTGTATACAGCTGATACCAGTGATGGAATAGAATGGTGTATACAGCTGATACCAGTGTAATAGAATGGTGTATACAGCTGATACCAGTGATGAAATAGAATGGTGTATACAGCTGATACCAGTGATGTAATAGAATGGTGTATACAGCTGATACCAGTGTAATAGAATGGTGTATACAGCTGATACCAGTGATGGAATAGAATGGTGTATACAGCTGATACCAGTGATGTAATAGAATGGTGTATACAGCTGATACCAGTGATGTCATAGAATGGTGTATACAGCTGATACCAGTGATGTAATAGAATGGTGTATACAGCTGATACCAGTGTAATAGAATGGTGTATACAGCTGATACCAGTGATGGAATAGAATGGTGTATACAGCTGATACCAGTGATGGAATAGAATGGTGTATACAGCTGATACCAGTGTAATAGAATGGTGTATACAGCTGATACCAGTGATGGAATAGAATGGTGTATACAGCTGATACCAGTGATGGAATAGAATGGTGTATACAGCTGATACCAGTGATGTAATAGAATGGTGTATACAGCTGATACCAGTGATGGAATAGAATGGTGTATACAGCTGATACCAGTGATGGAATAGAATGGTGTATACAGCTGATACCAGTGTAATAGAATGGTGTATACAGCTGATACCAGTGTAATAGAATGGTGTATACAGCTGATAGCAGTGTAATAGAATGGTGTATACAGCTGATACCAGTGTAATAGAATGGTGTATACAGCTGATACCAGTGATGTAATAGAATGGTGTATACAGCTGATACCAGTGATGGAATAGAATGGTGTATACAGCTGATACCAGTGATGTAATAGAATGGTGTATACAGCTGATACCAGTGTAATAGAATGGTGTATACAGCTGATACCAGTGATGGAATAGAATGGTGTATACAGCTGATACCAGTGATGGAATAGAATGGTGTATACAGCTGATACCAGTGATGTAATAGAATGGTGTATACAGCTGACACCAGTGTAATAGAATGGTGTATACAGCTGATACCAGTGTAATAGAATGGTGTATACAGCTGATACCAGTGTAATAGAATGGTGTATACAGCTGACACCAGTGTAATAGAATGGTGTATACAGCTGATACCAGTGATGGAATAGAATGGTGTATACAGCTGATACCAGTGATATAATAGAATGGTGTATACAGCTGATACCAGTGATGTAATAGAATGGTGTATACAGCTGATACCAGTGTAATAGAATGGTGTATACAGCTGATACCAGTGTAATAGAATGGTGTATACAGCTGATACCAGTGATGGAATAGAATGGTGTATACAGCTGATACCAGTGATGTAATAGAATGGTGTATACAGCTGATACCAGTGTAATAGAATGGTGTATACAGCTGATAGCAGTGTAATAGAATGGTGTATACAGCTGATACCAGTGATGGAATAGAATGGTGTATACAGCCGATAGCAGTGATGGAATAGAATGGTGTATACAGCTGATGCCGGTGATGGAGCAGAATGGTGTATACAGCTGATACCAGTGATGGAATAGAATGGTGTATACAGCTGATACCAGTGTAATAGAATGGTGTATACAGCTGATACCAGTGTAATAGAATGGTGTATACAGCTGATACCAGTGTAATAGAATGGTGTATACAGCTGATACCAGTGTAATAGAATGGTGTATACAGCTGATACCAGTGATGGAATAGAATGGTGTATACAGCTGATACCAGTGATGGAATAGAATGGTGTATACTGCTGATACCAGTGTAATAGAATGGTGTATACAGCTGATAGCAGTGATGGAATAGAATGGGGTGTATACAGCTGATACCAGTGATGTAATAGAATGGTGTATACAGCTGATACCAGTTATGGAATAGAATGGTGTATACAGCTGATACCAGTTATGGAATAGAATGGTGTATACAGCTGATACCAGTGATGGAATAGAATGGTGTATATAGCTGATACCAGTGATGTAATAGAATGGTGTATACAGCTGATACCAGTGTAATAGAATGGTGTATACAGCTGATACCAGTGATGTAATAGAATGGTGTATACAGCTGATACCAGTGTAATAGAATGGTGTATACAGCTAATACCAGTGATGTAATAGAATGGTGTATACAGCTGATACCAGTGATGTAATAGAATGGTGTATACAGATGATACCAGTGTAATAGAATGGTGTATACAGCTGATACCAGTGATGGAATAGAATGGTGTATACAGCTGATACCAGTGATGGAATAGAATGGTGTATACTGCTGATACCAGTGTAATAGAATGGTGTATACAGCTGATACCAGTGTAATAGAATGGTGTATACAGCTGATACCAGTGATGTAATAGAATGGTGTATACAGCTGATACCAGTGATATAATAGAATGGTGTATACAGCTGATACCAGTGATGGAATAGAATGGTGTATACAGCTGATACCAGTGTAATAGAATGGTGTATACAGCTGATACCAGTGATGGAATAGAATGGTATATACAGCTGATACCAGTAATGGAATAGAATGGTGTATACTGCTGATACCAGTGTAATAGAATGGTGTATACAGCTGATAGCAGTGATGGAATAGAATGGGGTGTATACAGCTGATACCAGTGATGTAATAGAATGGTGTATACAGCTGATACCAGTTATGGAATAGAATGGTGTATACAGCTGATACCAGTGATGTAATAGAATGGTGTATACAGCTGATACCAGTGATGGAATAGAATGGTGTATACAGCTGATACCAGTGATGTAATAGAATGGTGTATACAGCTGATACCAGTGTAATAGAATGGTGTATACAGCTGATACCTGTGATGTAATAGAATGGTGTATACAGCTGATACCAGTGATGTAATAGAATGGTGTATACAGCTGATACCAGTGATGGAATAGAATGGTGTATACAGCTGATACCAGTGATGTAATAGAATGGTGTATACAGCTGATACCAGTGATGTAATAGAATGGTGTATACAGCTGATACCAGTGATGTAATAGAATGGTGTATACAGCTAATACCAGTGTAATAGAATGGTGTATACAGCTAATACCAGTGTAATAGAATGGTGTATACAGCTAATACCAGTGTAATAGAATGGTGTATACAGCTAATACCAGTGATGGAATAGAATGGTGTATACAGCTGATACCAGTGATGGAATAGAATGGTGTATACAGCTGATACCAGTGATGTAATAGAATGGTGTATACAGCTGTTACCAGTGTAATAGAATGGTGTATACAGCTGATACCAGTGTAATAGAATGGTGTATACAGCTGATACCAGTGATGGAATAGAATGGTGTATACAGCTGACACCAGTGTAATAGAATGGTGTATACAGCTGATACCAGTGTAATAGAATGGTGTATACAGCTGATACCAGTGTAATAGAATGGTGTATACAGCTGATACCAGTGATGTAATAGAATGGTGTATACAGCTGATACCAGTGATATAATAGAATGGTGTATACAGCTGATACCAGTGATGTAATAGAATGGTATATACAGCTGATACCAGTGTAATAGAATGGTGTATACAGCTGATACCAGTGTAATAGAATGGTGTATACAGCTGATACCAGTGATGGAATAGAATGGTGTATACAGCTGATACCAGTGTAATAGAATGGTGTATACAGCTGATACCAGTGTAATAGAATGGTGTATACAGCTGATACCAGTGATGGAATAGAATGGTGTATACAGCTGATACCAGTGATGTAATAGAATGGTGTATACAGCTGATACCAGTGATGTAATAGAATGGTGTATACAGCTGATACCAGTGATGGAATAGAATGGTGTATACAGCTGATACCAGTGTAATAGAATGGTGTATACAGCTGATACCAGTGTAATAGAATGGTGTATACAGCTGATACCAGTGTAATAGAATGGTGTATACAGCTGATACCAGTGTAATAGAATGGTGTATACAGCTGATACCAGTGTAATAGAATGGTGTATACAGCTGATACCAGTGATGTAATAGAATGGTGTATACAGCTGATACCAGTGTAATAGAATGGTGTATACAGCTGATACCAGTGTAATAGAATGGTGTATACAGCTGATACCAGTGATGGAATAGAATGGTGTATACAGCTGATACCAGTGATGTAATAGAATGGTATATACAGCTGATACTAGTGATGTAATAGAATGGTGTATACAGCTGATACCAGTGATGGAATAGAATGGTGTATACAGCTGATACCAGTGATGTAATAGAATGGTGTATACAGCTGATACCAGTGTAATAGAATGGTGTATACAGCTGATACCAGTGATGTAATAGAATGTTGTATACAGCTGATACCAGTGATATAATAGAATGGTGTATACAGCTGATACCAGTGATGGAATAGAATGGTGTATACAGCTGATACCAGTGTAATAGAATGGTGTATACAGCTGATACCAGTGTAATAGAATGGTGTATACAGCTGATACCAGTGATGTAATAGAATGGTGTATACAGCTGATACCAGTGATGTAATAGAATGGTGTATACAGCTGATACCAGTGATGTAATAGAATGGTGTATACAGCTGATACCAGTGATGGAATAGAATGGTGTATACAGCTGATACCAGTGATGTAATAGAATGGTGTATACAGCTGATACCAGTGATACAATAGAATGGTGTATACAGCTGATACCAGTGATATAATAGAATGGTGTATACAGCTGATACCAGTGATGTAATAGAATGGTGTATACAGCTGATACCAGTGATATAATAGAATGGTGTATACAGCTGATACCAGTGTAATAGAATGGTGTATACAGCTGATACCAGTGATGGAATAGAATGGTGTATACAGCTGATACCAGTGATGTAATAGAATGGTGTATACAGCTGATACCAGTGATGGAATAGAATGGTGTATACAGCTGATACCAGTGATGGAATAGAATGGTGTATACAGCTGATACCAGTGATGTAATAGAATGGTGTATACAGCTGATACCAGTGTAATAGAATGGTGTATACAGCTGATACCAGTGTAATAGAATGGTGTATACAGCTGATACCAGTGATGTAATAGAATGGTGTATACAGCTGATACCAGTGATGGAATAGAATGGTGTATACAGCTGATACCAGTGATGAAATAGAATGGTGTATACAGCTGATACCAGTGTAATAGAATGGTGTATACAGCTGATACCAGTGATGGAATAGAATGGTGTATACAGCTGATACCAGTGATGTAATAGAATGGTGTATACAGCTGATACCAGTGATGTCATAGAATGGTGTATACAGCTGATACCAGTGATGTAATAGAATGGTGTATACAGCTGATACCAGTGATGTAATAGAATGGTGTATACAGCTGATACCAGTGATGTAACAGAATGGTGTATACAGCTGATACCAGTGATGTAATAGAATGGTGTATACAGCTGATACCAGTGTAATAGAATGGTGTATACAGCTGATACCAGTGTAATAGAATGGTGTATACAGCTGATACCATTGATGGAATAGAATGGTGTATACAGCTGATACCAGTGATGTAATAGAATGGTGTATACAGCTGATACCAGTGATGTAATAGAATGGTGTATACAGCTGATACCAGTGATGGAATAGAATGGTGTATACAGCTGATACCAGTGATGGAATAGAATGGTGTATACAGCTGATACCAGTGATGTAATAGAATGGTGTATACAGCTGATGATGTAATAGAATGGTAAATAGAATACAAAGAGTAATAGAATGTATATAAAGCTGATATGTATACCATAAAAGATGTACAGAATGGTAATACATGAGAAATAGAATGTGATACCAGTGTAATAGAATGGTGTATACAACTGATACCAGTGTAACAGAATAGTGTATACAGCTGATACCAGTGATGGAATAGAATGGTGTATACAGCTGACACCAGTGTAATAGAATGGTGTATACAGCTGATACCAGTGATGGAATAGAATGGTGTATACAGCTGATACCAGTGATGGAATAGAATGATGTATACAGCTGATACCAGTGATGGAATAGAATGGTGTATACAGCTGATACCAGTGTAATAGAATGGTGTATACAGCTGATACCAGTGTAATAGAATGGTGTATACAGCTGACACCAGTGTAATAGAATGGTGTATACAGCTGATACCAGTGATATAATAGAATGGTGTATACAGCTGATACCAGTGATGTAATAGAATGGTGTATACAGCTGATACCAGTGTAATAGAATGGTGTATACAGCTGATACCTGTGTAATAGAATGGTGTATACAGCTGATACCAGTGATGTAATAGAATGGTGTATACAGCTGATACCAGTGATGTAATAGAATGGTATATACAGCTGATACTAGTGATGTAATAGAATGGTGTATACAGCTGATACCAGTGATGTAATAGAATGGTGTATACAGCTGATACCAGTGATGTAATAGAATGGTGTATACAGCTGATACCAGTGATGTAATAGAATGGTGTATACAGCTGATACCAGTGATGGAATAGAATGGTGTATACAGCTGATACCAGTGTAATAGAATGGTGTATACATCTGATACCAGTGATGGAATAGAATGGTGTATACAGCTGATACCAGTGATGTAATAGAATGGTGTATACAGCTGATACCAGTGTAATAGAATGGTGTATACAGCTGATACTAGTGATGTAATAGAATGGTGTATACAGCTGATACCAGTGATGTAATAGAATGGTGTATACAGCTGATACCAGTGTAATAGAATGGTGTATACAGCTGATACCAGTGATGGAATAGAATGGTGTATACAGCTGATACCAGTGATGTAATAGAATGGTGTATACAGCTGATACCAGTGATGTAATAGAATGGTGTATACAGCTGATACCAGTGTAATAGAATGGTGTATACAGCTGATACCAGTGATGTAATAGAATGGTGTATACAGCTGATACCAGTGATGTAATAGAATGGTGTATACAGCTGATACCAGTGATGTAATAGAATGGTGTATACAGCTGATACCAGTGATGGAATAGAATGATGTATACAGCTGATACCAGTGATGGAATAGAATGGTGTATACAGCTGATACCAGTGATGTAATAGAATGGTGTATACAGCTGATACCAGTGATGGAATAGAATGGTGTATACAGCTGATACCAGTGTAATAGAATGGTGTATACAGCTGACACCAGTGTAATAGAATGGTGTATACAGCTGATACCAGTGTAATAGAATGGTGTATACAGCTGATACCAGTGTAATAGAATGGTGTATACAGCTGACACCAGTGTAATAGAATGGTGTATACAGCTGATACCAGTGATGTAATAGAATGGTGTATACAGCTGATAGCAGTGATGTAATAGAATGGTGTATACAGCTGACACCAGTGTAATAGAATGGTGTATACAGCTGATACCAGTGATGGAATAGAATGGTGTATACAGCTGATACCAGTGTAATAGAATGGTGTATACAGCTGATACCAGTGATGGAATAGAATGGTGTATACAGCTGATACCTGTGATGTAATAGAATGGTGTATACAGCTGATACCAGTGATGGAATAGAATGGTGTATACAGCTGATACCAGTGATGAAATAGAATGGTGTATACAGCTGATACCAGTGATGTAATAGAATGGTGTATACAGCTGATACCAGTGATGTAATAGAATGGTGTATACAGCTGATACCAGTGTAATAGAATGGTGTATACAGCTGATACCAGTGTAATAGAATGGTGTATACAGCTGATACCAGTGATGTAATAGAATGGTGTATACAGCTGATACCAGTTATGGAATAGAATGCTGTATACAGCTGATACCAGTGATGTAATAGAATGGTGTATACAGCTGATACCAGTGTAATAGAATGGTGTATACAGCTGATACCAGTGTAATAGAATGGTGTATACAGCTGATACCAGTGATGTAATAGAATGGTGTATACAGCTGATACCAGTGATGTAATAGAATGGTGTATACAGCTGATACCAGTGATGGAATAGAATGGTGTATACAGCTGATACCAGTGTAATAGAATGGTGTATACAGCTGATACCAGTGATGTAATAGAATGGTGTATACAGCTGATACCAGTGATGTAATAGAATGGTATATACAGCTGATACTAGTGATGTAATAGAATGGTGTATACAGCTGATACCAGTGATGTAATAGAATGGTGTATACAGCTGATACCAGTGATGGAATAGAATGGTGTATACAGCTGATACCAGTGATGTAATAGAATGGTGTATACAGCTGATACCAGTGTAATAGAATGGTGTATACAGCTGATACCAGTGTAATAGAATGGTGTATACAGCTGATACCAGTGATGTAATAGAATGGTGTATACAGCTGATACCAGTGATGTAATAGAATGGTGTATACAGCTGATACCAGTGATGTAATAGAATGGTGTATACAGCTGATACCAGTGTAATAGAATGGTGTATACAGCTGATACCAGTGTAATAGAATGGTGTATACAGCTGATACCAGTGATGTAATAGAATGGTGTATACAGCTGATACCAGTGATGTAATAGAATGGTGTATACAGCTGATACCAGTGATGGAATAGAATGATGTATACAGCTGATACCAGTGATGGAATAGAATGGTGTATACAGCTGATACCAGTGATGTAATAGAATGGTGTATACAGCTGATACCAGTGTAATAGAATGGTGTATACAGCTGATACCAGTGATGGAATAGAATGGTGTATACAGCTGATACCAGTGTAATAGAATGGTGTATACAGCTGATACCAGTGTAATAGAATGGTGTATACAGCTGATACCAGTGTAATAGAATGGTGTATACAGCTGATACCAGTGTAATAGAATGGTGTATACAGCTGACACCAGTGTAATAGAATGGTGTATACAGCTGATACCAGTGTAATAGAATGGTGTATACAGCTGATACCAGTGTAATAGAATGGTGTATACAGCTGACACCAGTGTAATAGAATGGTGTATACAGCTGATACCAGTGATATAATAGAATGGTGTATACAGCTGACACCAGTGTAATAGAATGGTGTATACAACTGATACCAGTGATGGAATAGAATGGTGTATACAGCTGATACCAGTGATGGAATAGAATGGTGTATACAGCTGATACCTGTGATGTAATAGAATGGTGTATACAGCTGATACCAGTGATGGAATAGAATGGTGTATACAGCTGATACCAGTGATGTAATAGAATGGTGTATACAGCTGATACCAGTGATGTAATAGAATGGTGTATACAGCTGATACCAGTGTAATAGAATGGTGTATACAGCTGATACCAGTGTAATAGAATGGTGTATACAGCTGATACCAGTGATGTAATAGAATGGTGTATACAACTGATACCAGTGATGGAATAGAATGGTGTATACAGCTGATACCAGTGATGTAATAGAATGTTGTATACAGCTGATACCAGTGATGGAATAGAATGGTGTATACAGCTGATACCTGTGATGTAATAGAATGGTGTATACAGCTGATACCAGTGATGGAATAGAATGGTGTATACAGCTGATACCAGTGATGTAATAGAATGGTGTATACAGCTGATACCAGTGATGTAATAGAATGGTGTATACAGCTGATACCAGTGTAATAGAATGGTGTATACAGCTGATACCAGTGATGGAATAGAATGGTGTATACAGCTGATACCAGTGTAATAGAATGGTGTATACAGCTGATACCAGTGATGGAATAGAATGGTGTATACAGCTGATACCAGTGTAATAGAATGGTGTATACAGCTGATACCAGTGATGTAATAGAATGGTGTATACAGCTGATACCAGTGATGTAATAGAATGGTATATACAGCTGATACTAGTGATGTAATAGAATGGTGTATACAGCTGATACCAGTGATGTAATAGAATGGTGTATACAGCTGATACCAGTGATGTAATAGAATGGTGTATACAGCTGATACCAGTGATGTAATAGAATGGTGTATACAGCCGATACCAGTGATGGAATAGAATGGTGTATACAGCTGATACCAGTGATGTAATAGAATGGTGTATACAGCTGATACCAGTGTAATAGAATGGTGTATACAGCTGATACCAGTGATGGAATAGAATGGTGTATACAGCTGATACCAGTGATGTAATAGAATGGTATATACAGCTGATACCAGTGATGGAATAGAATGGTGTATACAGCTGATACCAGTGATGGAATAGAATGGTGTATACAGCTGATACCAGTGTAACAGAATGGTGTATACAGCTGATACCAGTGATGTAATAGAATGGTGTATACAGCTGATACCAGTGTAATAGAATGGTGTATACAGCTGATACCAGTGATGTAATAGAATGGTGTATACAGCTGATACCAGTGATGGAATAGAATGGTGTATACAGCTGATACCAGTGATGTAATAGAATGGTGTATACAGCTGATACCAGTGATGTAATAGAATGGTGTATACAGCTGATACCAGTGATGGAATAGAATGGTGTATACAGCTGATACCAGTGTAATAGAATGGTGTATACAGCTGATACCAGTGTAATAGAATGGTGTATACAGCTGATACCAGTGATGGAATAGAATGGTGTATACAGCTGATACCAGTGTAATAGAATGGTGTATACAGCTGATACCAGTGTAATAGAATGGTGTATACAGCTGATACCAGTGATGGAATAGAATGGTGTATACAGCTGATACCAGTGATGTAATAGAATGTTGTATACAGCTGATACCAGTGATGGAATAGAATGGTGTATACAGCTGATACCTGTGATGTAATAGAATGGTGTATACAGCTGATACCAGTGATGGAATAGAATGGTGTATACAGCTGATACCAGTGATGTAATAGAATGGTGTATACAGCTGATACCAGTGATGTAATAGAATGTTGTATACAGCTGATACCAGTGATGGAATAGAATGGTGTATACAGCTGATACCTGTGATGTAATAGAATGGTGTATACAGCTGATACCAGTGATGGAATAGAATGGTGTATACAGCTGATACCAGTGATGTAATAGAATGGTGTATACAGCTGATACCAGTGATGTAATAGAATGGTGTATACAGCTGATACCAGTGTAATAGAATGGTGTATACAGCTGATACCAGTGATGGAATAGAATGGTGTATACAGCTGATACCAGTGTAATAGAATGGTGTATACAGCTGATACCAGTGATGGAATAGAATGGTGTATACAGCTGATACCAGTGTAATAGAATGGTGTATACAGCTGATACCAGTGATGTAATAGAATGGTGTATACAGCTGATACCAGTGATGTAATAGAATGGTATATACAGCTGATACTAGTGATGTAATAGAATGGTGTATACAGCTGATACCAGTGATGTAATAGAATGGTGTATACAGCTGATACCAGTGATGTAATAGAATGGTGTATACAGCTGATACCAGTGATGTAATAGAATGGTGTATACAGCCGATACCAGTGATGGAATAGAATGGTGTATACAGCTGATACCAGTGATGTAATAGAATGGTGTATACAGCTGATACCAGTGTAATAGAATGGTGTATACAGCTGATACCAGTGATGGAATAGAATGGTGTATACAGCTGATACCAGTGATGTAATAGAATGGTATATACAGCTGATACCAGTGATGGAATAGAATGGTGTATACAGCTGATACCAGTGATGGAATAGAATGGTGTATACAGCTGATACCAGTGTAACAGAATGGTGTATACAGCTGATACCAGTGATGTAATAGAATGGTGTATACAGCTGATACCAGTGTAATAGAATGGTGTATACAGCTGATACCAGTGATGTAATAGAATGGTGTATACAGCTGATACCAGTGATGGAATAGAATGGTGTATACAGCTGATACCAGTGATGTAATAGAATGTGTATACAGCTGATACCAGTGATGTAATAGAATGGTGTATACAGCTGATACCAGTGATGGAATAGAATGGTGTATACAGCTGATACCAGTGTAATAGAATGGTGTATACAGCTGATACCAGTGTAATAGAATGGTGTATACAGCTGATACCAGTGATGGAATAGAATGGTGTATACAGCTGATACCAGTGTAATAGAATGGTGTATACAGCTGATACCAGTGTAATAGAATGGTGTATACAGCTGATACCAGTGATGGAATAGAATGGTGTATACAGCTGATACCAGTGATGTAATAGAATGTTGTATACAGCTGATACCAGTGATGGAATAGAATGGTGTATACAGCTGATACCTGTGATGTAATAGAATGGTGTATACAGCTGATACCAGTGATGGAATAGAATGGTGTATACAGCTGATACCAGTGATGTAATAGAATGGTGTATACAGCTGATACCAGTGATGTAATAGAATGGTGTATACAGCTGATACCAGTGTAATAGAATGGTGTATACAGCTGATACCAGTGTAATAGAATGGTGTATACAGCTGATACTAGTGATGTAATAGAATGGTGTATACAACTGATACCAGTGATGGAATAGAATGGTGTATACAGCTGATACCAGTGATGTAATAGAATGTTGTATACAGCTGATACCAGTGATGGAATAGAATGGTGTATACAGCTTATACCTGTGATGTAATAGAATGGTGTATACAGCTGATACCAGTGATGGAATAGAATGGTGTATACAGCTGATACCAGTGATGTAATAGAATGGTGTATACAGCTGATACCAGTGATGTAATAGAATGGTGTATACAGCTGATACCAGTGTAATAGAATGGTGTATACAGCTGATACCAGTGTAATAGAATGGTGTATACAGCTGATACCAGTGATGGAATAGAATGGTGTATACAGCTGATACCAGTGTAATAGAATGGTGTATACAGCTGATACCAGTGATGTAATAGAATGGTGTATACAGCTGATACCAGTGATGTAATAGAATGGTATATACAGCTGATACTAGTGATGTAATAGAATGGTGTATACAGCTGATACCAGTGATGTAATAGAATGGTGTATACAGCTGATACCAGTGATGTAATAGAATGGTGTATACAGCTGATACCAGTGATGTAATAGAATGGTGTATACAGCTGATACCAGTGATGGAATAGAATGGTGTATACAGCTGATACCAGTGATGTAATAGAATGGTGTATACAGCTGATACCAGTGTAATAGAATGGTGTATACAGCTGATACCAGTGATGGAATAGAATGGTGTATACAGCTGATACCAGTGATGTAATAGAATGGTGTATACAGCTGCTACCAGTGATGTAATAGAATGGTGTATACAGCTGATACCAGTGATGGAATAGAATGGTGTATACAGCTGATACCAGTGTAATAGAATGGTGTATACAGCTGATACCAGTGATGGAATAGAATGGTATATACAGCTGATACCAGTGATGGAATAGAATGGTGTATACAGCTGATACCAGTGATGTAATAGAATGGGGTATACAGCTGATACCAGTGTAATAGAATGGTGTATACAGCTGATACCAGTGATGGAATAGAATGGTGTATACAGCTGATACCAGTGTAACAGAATGGTGTATACAGCTGATACCAGTGATGTAATAGAATGGTGTATACAGCTGATACCAGTGTAATAGAATGGTGTATACAGCTGATACCAGTGATGTAATAGAATGGTGTATACAGCTGATACCAGTGATGGAATAGAATGGTGTATACAGCTGATACCAGTGATGTAATAGAATGGTGTATACAGCTGATACCAGTGATGTAATAGAATGGTGTATACAGCTGATACCAGTGATGGAATAGAATGGTGTATACAGCTGATACCAGTGATGTAATAGAATGGTGTATACAGCCGATACCAGTGATATAATAGAATGGTGTATACAGCTGATACCAGTGATGGAATAGAATGGTGTATACAGCTGATACCAGTGTAATAGAATGGTGTATACAGCTGATACCAGTGATGGAATAGAATGGTGTATAGAGCTGATACCAGTGATGGAATAGAATGGTGTATACAGCTGATACCAGTGTAATAGAATGGTGTATACAGCTGATACCAGTGATGTAATAGAATGGTGTATACAGCTGATACCAGTGATGGAATAGAATGGTGTATACAGCTGATACCAGTGATGTAATAGAATGGTGTATACAGCTGATACCAGTGTAATAGAATGGTGTATACAGCTGATACCAGTGTAATAGAATGGTGTATACAGCTGATACCAGTGTAATAGAATGGTGTATACAGCTGATACCAGTGATGTAATAGAATGGTGTATACAGCTGATACCAGTGTAATAGAATGGTGTATACAGCTGATACCAGTGATGAATAGAATGGTGTATACAGCTGATACCAGTGATGTAATAGAATGGTGTATACAGCTGATACCAGTGTAATAGAATGGTGTATACAGCTGATACCAGTGATGGAATAGAATGGTGTATACAGCTGATACCAGTGATGTAATAGAATGGTGTATACAGCTGATACCAGTGATGGAATAGAATGATGTATACAGCTGATACCAGTGATGGAATAGAATGGTGTATACAGCTGATACCAGTGATGTAATAGAATGGTGTATACAGCTGATACCAGTGATGGAATAGAATGGTGTATACAGCTGATACCAGTGATGTAATAGAATGGTGTATACAGCTGATACCAGTGATGGAATAGAATGATGTATACAGCTGATACCAGTGATGGAATAGAATGGTGTATACAGCTGATACCAGTGATGTAATAGAATGGTGTATACAGCTGATACCAGTGTAATAGAATGGTGTATACAGCTGATACCAGTGATGGAATAGAATGGTGTATACAGCTGATACCAGTGATGTAATAGAATGGTGTATACAGCTGATACCAGTGATGGAATAGAATGGTGTATACAGCTGATACCTGTGATGTAATAGAATGGTGTATACAGCTGATACCAGTGATGGAATAGAATGGTGTATACAGCTGATACCAGTGATGTAATAGAATGGTGTATACAGCTGATACCAGTGATGTAATAGAATGGTGTATACAGCTGATACCAGTGTAATAGAATGGTGTATACAGCTGATACCAGTGTAATAGAATGGTGTATACAGCTGATACCAGTGATGTAATAGAATGGTGTATACAGCTGATACCAGTGATGTAATAGAATGGTGTATACAGCTGATACCAGTGATGTAATAGAATGGTGTATACAGCTGATACCAGTGTAATAGAATGGTGTATACAGCTGATACCAGTGTAATAGAATGGTGTATACAGCTGATACCAGTGATGGAATAGAATGGTGTATACAGCTGATACCAGTGTAATAGAATGGTGTATACAGCTGATACCAGTGATGTAATAGAATGGTGTATACAGCTGATACCAGTGATGTAATAGAATGGTATGTACAGCTGATACTAGTGATGTAATAGAATGGTGTATACAGCTGATACCAGTGATGTAATAGAATGGTGTATACAGCTGATACCAGTGATGTAATAGAATGGTGTATACAGCTGATACCAGTGATGTAATAGAATGGTGTATACAGCTGATACCAGTGATGGAATAGAATGGTGTATACAGCTGATACCAGTGATGTAATAGAATGGTGTATACAGCTGATACCAGTGTAATAGAATGGTGTATACAGCTGATACCAGTGATGGAATAGAATGGTGTATACAGCTGATACCAGTGATGTAATAGAATGGTATATACAGCTGATACCAGTGATGGAATAGAATGGTGTATACAGCTGATACCAGTGTAACAGAATGGTGTATACAGCTGATACCAGTGATGTAATAGAATGGTGTATACAGCTGATACCAGTGTAATAGAATGGTGTATACAGCTGATACCAGTGATGTAATAGAATAGTGTATACAGCTGATACCAGTGATGGAATAGAATGGTGTATACAGCTGATACCAGTGATGTAATAGAATGGTGTATACAGCTGATACCAGTGATGTAATAGAATGGTGTATACAGCTGATACCAGTGATGGAATAGAATGGTGTATACAGCTGATACCAGTGATGTAATAGAATGGTGTATACAGCCGATACCAGTGATATAATAGAATGGTGTATACAGCTGATACCAGTGATGGAATAGAATGGTGTATACAGCTGATACCAGTGTAATAGAATGGTGTATACAGCTGATACCAGTGTAATAGAATGGTGTATACAGCTGATACCAGTGATGGAATAGAATGGTGTATAGAGCTGATACCAGTGATGGAATAGAATGGTGTATACAGCTGATACCAGTGTAATAGAATGGTGTATACAGCTGATACCAGTGATGTAATAGAATGGTGTATACAGCTGATACCAGTGATGGAATAGAATGGTGTATACAGCTGATACCAGTGATGTAATAGAATGGTGTATACAGCTGATACCAGTGTAATAGAATGGTGTATACAGCTGATACCAGTGTAATAGAATGGTGTATACAGCTGATACCAGTGTAATAGAATGGTGTATACAGCTGATACCAGTGTAATAGAATGGTGTATACAGCTGATACCAGTGTAATAGAATGGTGTATACAGCTGATAGCAGTGTAATAGAATGGTGTATACAGCTGATACCAGTGTAATAGAATGGTGTATACAGCTGATACCAGTGTAATAGAATGGTGTATACAGCTGATACCAGTGATGGAATAGAATGGTGTATACAGCTGATACCAGTGATGTAATAGAATGGTGTATACAGCTGATACCAGTGATGGAATAGAATGGTGTATACAGCTGATACCAGTGTAATAGAATGGTGTATACAGCTGATACCAGTGATGTAATAGAATGGTGTATACAGCTGATACCAGTGATGGAATAGAATGGTGTATACAGCTGATACCAGTGATGTAATAGAATGGTGTATACAGCTGATACCAGTGATGTAATAGAATGGTGTATACAGCTGATACCAGTGATGGAATAGAATGGTGTATACAGCTGATACCAGTGATGGAATAGAATGGTGTATACAGCTGATACTAGTGATGTAATAGAATGGTGTATACAGCTGATACCAGTGTAATAGAATGGTGTATACAGCTGATACCAGTGTAATAGAATGGTGTATACAGCTGATACCAGTGATGGAATAGAATGGTGTATACAGCTGACACCAGTGTAATAGAATGGTGTATACAGCTGATACCAGTGTAATAGAATGGTGTATACAGCTGATACCAGTGTAATAGAATGGTGTATACAGCTGACACCAGTGTAATAGAATGGTGTATACAGCTGATACCAGTGATATAATAGAATGGTGTATACAGCTGACACCAGTGTAATAGAATGGTGTATACAGCTGATACCAGTGATGGAATAGAATGGTGTATACAGCTGATACCAGTGATGGAATAGAATGGTGTATACAGCTGATACCAGTGATGGAATAGAATGGTGTATACAGCTGATACCTGTGATGTAATAGAATGGTGTATACAGCTGATACCAGTGATGAAATAGAATGGTGTATACAGCTGATACCAGTGATGTAATAGAATGGTGTATACAGCTGATACCAGTGATGTAATAGAATGGTGTATACAGCTGATACCAGTGATATAATAGAATGGTGTATACAGCTGATACCAGTGTAATAGAATGGTGTATACAGCTGATACCAGTGATGTAATAGAATGGTGTATACAGCTGATACCAGTGTAATAGAATGGTGTATACAGCTGATACCAGTGTAATAGAATGATGTATACAGCTGATACCAGTGTAATAGAATGGTGTATACAGCTGATACCAGTGTAATAGAATGGTGTATACAGCTGATACCAGTGATGTAATAGAATGGTGTATACAGCTGATACCAGTTATGGAATAGAATGCTGTATACAGCTGATACCAGTGATGTAATAGAATGGTGTATACAGCTGATACCAGTGTAATAGAATGGTGTATACAGCTGATACCAGTGTAATAGAATGGTGTATACAGCTGATACCAGTGATGTAATAGAATGGTGTATACAGCTGATACCAGTGATGTAATAGAATGGTGTATACAGCTGATACCTGTGATGTAATAGAATGGTGTATACAGCTGATACCAGTGATGGAATAGAATGGTGTATACAGCTGATACCAGTGATGAAATAGAATGGTGTATACAGCTGATACCAGTGATGTAATAGAATGGTGTATACAGCTGATACCAGTGATGTAATAGAATGGTGTATACAGCTGATACCAGTGATATAATAGAATGGTGTATACAGCTGATACCAGTGTAATAGAATGGTGTATACAGCTGATACCAGTGATGTAATAGAATGGTGTATACAGCTGATACCAGTGTAATAGAATGGTGTATACAGCTGATACCAGTGTAATAGAATGGTGTATACAGCTGATACCAGTGTAATAGAATGGTGTATACAGCTGATACCAGTGTAATAGAATGGTGTATACAGCTGATACCAGTGATGTAATAGAATGGTGTATACAGCTGATACCAGTTATGGAATAGAATGCTGTATACAGCTGATACCAGTGATGTAATAGAATGGTGTATACAGCTGATACCAGTGATGTAATAGAATGGTGTATACAGCTGATACCAGTGATGTAATAGAATGGTGTATACAGCTGATACCAGTGATGTAATAGAATGGTGTATACAGCTGATACCAGTGTAATAGAATGGTGTATACAGCTGATACCAGTGTAATAGAATGGTGTATACAGCTGATACCAGTGATGGAATAGAATGGTGTATACAGCTGATACCAGTGTAATAGAATGGTGTATACAGCTGATACCAGTGATGTAATAGAATGGTGTATACAGCTGATACCAGTGATGTAATAGAATGGTATATACAGCTGATACTAGTGATGTAATAGAATGGTGTATACAGCTGATACCAGTGATGTAATAGAATGGTGTATACAGCTGATACCAGTGATGTAATAGAATGGTGTATACAGCTGATACCAGTGATGTAATAGAATGGTGTATACAGCTGATACCAGTGATGGAATAGAATGGTGTATACAGCTGATACCAGTGATGTAATAGAATGGTGTATACAGCTGATACCAGTGTAATAGAATGGTGTATACAGCTGATACCAGTGATGGAATAGAATGGTGTATACAGCTGATACCAGTGATGTAATAGAATGGTATATACAGCTGATACCAGTGATGGAATAGAATGGTGTATACAGCTGATACCAGTGATGGAATAGAATGGTGTATACAGCTGATACCAGTGTAACAGAATGGTGTATACAGCTGATACCAGTGATGTAATAGAAATGGTGTATACAGCTGATACCAGTGTAATAGAATGGTGTATACAGCTGATACCAGTGATGTAATAGAATGGTGTATACAGCTGATACCAGTGATGGAATAGAATGGTGTATACAGCTGATACCAGTGATGTAATAGAATGGTGTATACAGCTGATACCAGTGATGTAATAGAATGGTGTATACAGCTGATACCAGTGATGGAATAGAATGGTGTATACAGCTGATACCAGTGATGTAATAGAATGGTGTATACAGCCGATACCAGTGATATAATAGAATGGTGTATACAGCTGATACCAGTGATGGAATAGAATGGTGTATACAGCTGATACCAGTGTAATAGAATGGTGTATACAGCTGATACCAGTGATGGAATAGAATGTGTATAGAGCTGATACCAGTGATGGAATAGAATGGTGTATACAGCTGATACCAGTGTAATAGAATGGTGTATACAGCTGATACCAGTGATGTAATAGAATGGTGTATACAGCTGATACCAGTGATGGAATAGAATGGTGTATACAGCTGATACCAGTGATGTAATAGAATGGTGTATACAGCTGATACCAGTGTAATAGAATGGTGTATACAGCTGATACCAGTGTAATAGAATGGTGTATACAGCTGATACCAGTGTAATAGAATGGTGTATACAGCTGATACCAGTGATGTAATAGAATGGTGTATACAGCTGATACCAGTGTAATAGAATGGTGTATACAGCTGATACCAGTGATGGAATAGAATGGTGTATACAGCTGATACCAGTGATGTAATAGAATGGTGTATACAGCTGATACCAGTGATGGAATAGAATGGTGTATACAGCTGATACCAGTGATGGAATAGAATGGTGTATACAGCTGATACCAGTGTAACAGAATGGTGTATACAGCTGATACCAGTGATGTAATAGAATGGTGTATACAGCTGATACCAGTGATGTAATAGAATGGTGTATACAGCTGATACCAGTGTAATAGAATGGTGTATACAGCTGATACCAGTGATGTAATAGAATGGTGTATACAGCTGATACCAGTGTAATAGAATGGTGTATACAGCTGATACCAGTGTAATAGAATGGTGTATACAGCTGCTACCAGTGATGGAATAGAATGGTGTATACAGCTGATACCAGTGATGGAATAGAATGGTGTATACAGCTGCTACCAGTGATGGAATAGAATGGTGTATACAGCTGCTACCAGTGATGTAATAGAATGGTGTATACAGCTGATACCAGTGTAATAGAATGGTGTATACAGCTGATACCAGTGTAATAGAATGGTGTATACAGCTGACACCAGTGATGAAATAGAATGGTGTATACAGCTGATACCAGTGTAATAGAATGGTGTATACAGCTGATACCAGTGATGTAATAGAATGGTGTATACAGCTGATACCAGTGTAATAGAATGGTGTATACAGCTGATACCAGTGTAATAGAATGGTGTATACAGCTGATACCAGTGATGTAATAGAATGGTGTATACAGCTGATACCAGTGTAATAGAATGGTGTATACAGCTGATACCAGTGATGTAATAGAATGGTGTATACAGCTGATACCAGTGTAATAGAATGGTGTATACAGCTGATACCAGTGATGGAATAGAATGGTGTATACAGCTGATACCAGTGATGTAATAGAATGGTGTATACAGCTGATACCAGTGATGGAATAGAATGGTGTATACAGCTGATACCAGTGATGGAATAGAATGGTGTATACAGCTGATACCAGTGTAACAGAATGGTGTATACAGCTGATACCAGTGATGTAATAGAATGGTGTATACAGCTGATACCAGTGATGTAATAGAATGGTGTATACAGCTGATACCAGTGTAATAGAATGGTGTATACAGCTGATACCAGTGATGTAATAGAATGGTGTATACAGCTGATACCAGTGATGTAATAGTATGGTGTATACAGCTGATACCAGTGTAATAGAATGGTGTATACAGCTGATACCAGTGATGGAATAGAATGGTGTATACAGCTGATACCAGTGATGGAATAGAATGGTGTATACAGCTGATACCAGTGATGGAATAGAATGGTGTATACAGCTGATACCAGTGATGGAATAGAAATAGAATTATCACCTGAATTATTGTTCATATTGTCCGGATAGTCGGCCTGGTGAACGAGCCAGTAGGCGGCTGTCAAGTGTGAAAATGTTCATTTGCTGGCTGAACGCATCTATTGTCTGCGACCAGTGAAATCATTGTTTACGACATTTCCCTGTGTGAGCCGGAGCTTTGTGGTCAACAATGATAACCCGTAAGACTCCATGATAAAGCATGTCATGTGACCTAGGGCTTAGTAGATGAGCGCCCATCACCAAGATTGCCACTCGTTATCACAGGAGGTACAGACTTGCCAAAAATCTTCTATGGGGGAAGGGGTCGAGGTTCAACTAGGGCAAACCTGAGCTTAACGCCCAAGAACCTGCTGATCGAAACGTTTGCTTATCTCTATACTGTAAAATCACTCTAATACCAGTCCTGTCACATACTTATTATTATTTACCTGCGTCTACTTTTCCCTTGTATCAAAAAATACACAAATTACATGGAACCCATGCACCTAAGGATACAGTGTAAACAAGCTCCCTGCACCTAAGGATACAGTGTAAACAAGGTCCATGCACCTAAGGATACAGTGTAAACAAGGTCCATGCACCTAAGGATACAGTGTAAACAAGGTCCATGCACCTAAGGATACAGTGTAAACAAGCTCCCTGTACCTAAGGATACAGTGTAAACATGGCCCATGCACCTAAGGATACAGTGTAAACAAGCTCCCTGCACCTAAGGATACAGTGTAAACAAGCTCCCTGCACCTAAGGATACAGTGTAAACAAGGTCCCTGCACCTAAGGATACAGTGTAAACAAGCTCCCTGCACCTAAGGATACAGTGTAAACAAGCTCCCTGCACCTAAGGATACAGTGTAAACAAGGTCCATGCACCTAAGGATACAGTGTAAACAAGCTCCCTGCACCTAAGGATACAGTGTAAACAAGCTCCCTGCACCTAAGGATACAGTGTAAACTAGGTCCATGCACCTAAGGATACAGTGTAAACAAGCTCCCTGCACCTGAGGATACAGTGTAAACAAGCTCCCTGCACCTAAGGATACAGTGTAAACAAGGTCCATGCACCTAAGGATACAGTGTAAACAAGCTCCCTTTGCTTAATGATACAGTGTAAACAAGGTCCATGCACCTAAGGATACAGTGTAAACAAGGTCCATGCACCTAAGTATACAGTGTAAACAAGCTCAGTGCACCTAAGGATACAGTGTAAACAAGGTCCATGCGCCTAATGATACAGAGTAAACAAGCTCCCTGCACCTAATGATACAGTGTAAACAAGCTCCCTTTGCCTAATGATACAGTGTAAACAAGCTCCCTGCGCCTAAGGATACAGTGTAAACAAGGTTCATGCGCCTAATGATACAGAGTAAACAAGCTCCCTGCACCTAATGATACAGTGTAAACAAGCTCCCTGCGCCTAAGGATACAGTGTAAACAAGGTCCATGCACCTAAGGATACAGTGTAAACAAGCTCCCTGCACCTAAGGATACAGTGTAAACAAGCTCCCTGCACCTAAGGATACAGTGTAAACAAAGTCCATGCACCTAAGGATACAGTGTAAACAAGCTCCCTGCACCTAAGGATACAGTGTAAACAAGCTCCCTGCACCTAAGGATACAGTGTAAACAAGGTTCATGTGCCTAATGATACAGAGTAAACAAGCTCCCTGCACCTAATGATACAGTGTAAACAAGCTCCCTTTGCCTAATGATACAGTGTAAACAAGCTCCCTTTGCCTAATGATACAGTGTAAACAAGCTCCCTGCGCCTAAGGATACAGTGTAAACAAGGTCCATGCACCTAAGGATACAGTGTAAACAAGCTCCCTGCACCTAAGGATACAGTGTAAACAAGCTCCCTGCACCTAAGGATACAGTGTAAACAAGCTCCCTTTGCCTAATGATACAGTGTAAACAAGCTCCATGCGCCTAAGGATACAGTGTAAACAAGGTCCATGCACCTAAGGATACAGTGTAAACAAGCTCCCTGCACCTAAGGATACAGTGTAAACAAGCTCCCTGCACATAAGGATACAGTGTAAACAAGGTCCATGCACCTAAGGATACAGTGTAAACAAGCTTCCTTTGCCTAATGATACAGTGTAAACAAGGTCCATGCACCTAAGGATACAGTGTAAACAAGCTCCCTGCACCTGAGGATACAGTGTAAACAAGCTCCCTGCACCTAAGGATACAGTGTAAACAAGGTCCATGCACCTAAGGATACAGTGTAAACAAGCTCCCTTTGCCTAATGATACAGTGTAAACAAGGTCCATGCACCTAAGGATACAGTGTAAACAAGGTCCATGCACCTAAGTATACAGTGTAAACAAGCTCAGTGCACCTAAGGATACAGTGTTAACAAGGTCCATGCGCCTAATGATACAGAGTAAACAAGCTCCCTGCTCCTAATGATACAGTGTAAACAAGCTTCCTTTGCCTAATGATACAGTGTAAACAAGCTCCCTGCGCCTAAGGATACAGTGTAAACAAGGTTCATGCGCCTAATGATACAGTGTAAACAAGCTCCATGCACCTGAGGATACAGTGTAAACAAGCTCCCTGCACCCAAGGATACAGTGTAAACAAGGTCCATGCACCTAAGGATATAGTGTAAACAAGCTCCCTTTGCCTAATGATACAGTATAAACAAGCTCCCTTTGCCTAATGATACAGTGTAAACAAGGTCCATGCACCTAAGGATACAGTGTAAACAAGGTCCATGCACCTAAGTATACAGTGTAAACAAGCTCAGTGCACCTAAGGATACAGTGTAAACAAGGTCCATGCGCCTAATGATACAGTGTAAACAAGCTCCATGTGCCTAATGATACAGTGTAAACAAGCTCCATACGCTGTAAACAAGGACCATGTGCCTAACACAGTGTAAACAAGCTCCCTTCACCTAATAATACAGTGCAAACAAGGTCCCTGTGTGTAATAATACAGTGTAAACAAGCTCCCTGCACCTAATGATACAATGTAAACAAGGTCCAATCACCTAATGATACAGTGTAAACAAGGTCCATGCTACTAATGATACAGTGTAAACAAGGTCCATGTGCCTGATGATTACAGTGTAAACAAGCTACCTTCACCTAATGATACACACTGTCCAAGGTCCATTCACCTAATGATACAGTGTAAACAAGGTAAATTAACCTAATGATACAGTGTAAACAAGGTCCATGCAACCTAAAGATACAGTGTAAACAAGTTCCATGTGCCTAAGTATACAGTGTAAACAAGCTCCCTGCACCTAATGATACAGTGTAAACAAGCTCCCTTTGCCTAATGATACAGTGTAAACAAGCTCCCTGTCGCCTAATGATACAGTGTAAACAAGCTCCATGCGGCTAATGATACAGTGTAAACAAGCTCCATGCGGCCTAATGATACAGTGTAAACAAGCTCCATGCGCCTAATGATACAGTGTAAACAAGCTTCATGCGCCTAATGATACAGTGTAACAAGGTCCATGTGCCGGATGATACAGTGTAAACAAGCTCCCTTCACATATTGATACAGTGTAAACAAGGTCCAATCACCTATGATACAATGTAAACAATGGTCCCTTCACCCAATGATGCAGTGTTAAACAAGGTCCATGCACCTAATGATACGCTGTAAACAAGGACCATGCCGCCTACACACAGTGTAAACAAGCTCCCTTCACCTAATAATACAGTGTAAACAAGGGTACCTGTGTGATAAATACAGTGTAAACAAGCTGTTTACACTGCATCCTTAGGTGCAGGGAGCTTGTTTACACTGTATCCTTAGGTGCATGGACCTTGTTTACACTGTATCATTAGGTGCAGGGAGCTTGTTTACTCTGTTATCATTAGGCGGCATGAACCATAAGGTGATGGACCTTGTTTACACTGTATCATTATGTGAAGGGAGCTTGTTACACTGTATATCAGGCACGATGGACCTTGTTTACACTGTATCATTAGGTAAAGGGAGCTTGTTTACACTGTATCGTCAGGCACATGGACCTTGTTTACACTGTATCATTAGTTGCATGGACCTTGTTTACATTGTATCATAAGGGATTTGACCTTGTTTACCCTGTATCATTATGTGAATTTAATGATACAATGTAAACAAGGTCCAATGCACCTATATGATACAGTGTAAACAAGGTCCGATGCTACTAATGATACAGTGTAAACAAGGTCCCATGTGCCTGATGATACAGTGTAAAACAAGCTCGCCTTCACTAATGATAACACACTGTCCAAGGTCCATTCACCTAATGATACAGTGTAAACAATGTAAATTCTACCTAATGCTACAGTGTAACAATAAGGTGATTGGACCATGTGTTTTACACTGTATCATTATGTGAAGGGAGCTTGTTTACACTGTATCATCAGGCACATGGACCTTGTTTACACTGTATCATTAGGTAAAGGAGCTTGTTTACACTGTATCGTCAGGCACATGACCTTGTTTACACTGTATCATTAGTTGCATGGCCCTTGTTTACATTGTATCATAAGGGGATTTGACCTTGTTTACACTGTATCATTATGTGAATTTAATGATACAATGTAAACAAGGTCCAATCACCTAATGATACAGTGTAAACAAGGTCCATGCACCTAAAGATACAGTGTAAACAAGTTCCATGTGCCTAATTATACAGTGTAAACAAGCTCCCTGCACCTAATATACAGTGTGTAAACAAGCTCCCTGTGCCTGATGCTACAGTGTAAACAAGCTGCCTTGCACCCAATCATACAGTGTAAACAATGTCCATTCACCTAATGATACAGTGTAAACAAGGTAAATTCACATAATAATACAGTGTAAACAAGGTCAAATCCCCTTATGATACAATGTAACAAGGTCCATGCAACTAATGATACAGTGTAAAACAAGGTCCATGTGCCTGACGATACAGTGTAAACAAGCTCCATGTGCCTGATGATTACAGTGTAAACAAGCTCCTTCACTTCACATAATGATACAGTGTAAACAAGGTCCAATCACCTTATGATACATGTAAACAAGGTCTCTTCACCCAATGATGCAGTGTAACACAGGTCCATGCACCTAATGGTACAGTGTAAACAAGCGCCCTGCACCTAATGATACGCTGTAAACAAGGACCATGCACCTAACACAGTGTAAACAAGCTCCCTTCACCTAATAATACAGTGTAAACAAGGTCCCTGTGTGTAATACAGTGTAAACAAGCTCCCTGCACCTAATGATATAATGTAAACAAGGTCCAATCACCTAATGATACAGTGTAAACAAGGTCCATGCTACTAATGATACAGTGTAAACAAGGTCCATGTGCCTGATGATACAGTGTAAACAAGCTCCCTTCACCTAATGATACACACTGTCCAAGGTCCATTCACCTAATGATACAGTGTAAACAAGGTCCATGCACCTAAGATACAGTGTAAACAAGTTCCATGTGCCTAATTATACAGTGTAAACAAGCTCTCCTGCACCTAATGATACAGTGTAAACAAAGCTCCGTCTGCCTGATGCTACAGTGTAAACAAGCTCCCTTCACCTAATGATACAGTGTAAACAATGTCCATTCACCTAATGATACAGTGTAAACAAGTAAATTCACATAATGATACAGTGTAAACAAGGTCAAATCACCCTATGATACAATGTAAACAAGGTCCATGCAAACTAATGATACAGTGTAAACAAGGTCCATGTGCCTGACGATACAGTGTAAACAAGCTCCCTTTTACCTAATATACAGTGTAAACAAGGTCCATGTGCCTGATGATACAGTGTAAACAAGCTCCCTCACATAATGATACAGTGTAAACAAGGTCCAATCACCTTATGATACAATGTAAACAAGGTCCCTTCACCCGAATGATGCAGTGTAAACAAGGTCCATGCACCTAATGATACAGTGTAAACAAGCGCCCTGCACCTAATGAAACCGCTGTAGAACAAGGGCCATGCGCCTAACACAGTGTAAACAAGCTCCCTCACCTAATTAATACAGTGTAAACAAGGTCCCTGTGTGTAATACAGTGTAAACAAGCTCCCTGCACCTAATGATACAATGTAACAAGGTCCATCACCTAATGATACCGTGTAAACAAGGTCGCATGTGCCTGATGATACAGTGTAAACAAGCTCCCTTCACCTAATGATACAGTGTAACAAGGTCCATGGTGCCTGATGTACAGTGTAAACAGCTCCCTTCACGTAATGATACAGTGTAAACAAGGTCCTTCACCTAATGATACATTGTAAACAAGCTCCCTGTGCCTAATGATAGTGTAAACAAGGTCCCTGCACCTAATGATGCAGTGTAAAGAAGGCACCTGCACCTGATGATACAGTGTAAACAAGGTCCATGCGCCTAATTATACGTGTAAACAAGGTCCATGCACCTAATGATACAGTGTAAACAAGGTCCCTGCACCTAATGATGAGTGTAAATAAGGTACCTTCACCCAATGATGGCAGTGTAAACAAGATCCATGCACCTATGATACAGTGTAAACAAGCGCCCTGCACCTAATGATACGCTGTAAACAAGGACATGCCCCTAACACAGTGTAAACAAGCTTCTTCACCTAATAATACAGTGTAACAAGGCGCCTGTGTGTAATAATACAGTGTAAACAAGCTCCCTGTCACCTATGATACAATGTAAACAAGGTCCAATCACCTAATGATACAGTGTAAACAAGGTCCATGCATTCTAATTATACAGTGTAAACAAGGTCCAATCACCTTATTATACAATGTAAACAAGGTCCATGCAACATGACGTACAGTGTAAACAGGTCCATGTGCCTGATGATACAGTGTAAACAAGGTAAATTCACATAATGTACAGTGTAAACAAGGTCCAATCACCTTATGATGCAATGTAAACAAGGTCCATGCACTAATGATACAGTGTAAACAAGGTCCATGTGCCTGATGATACAGTGTAAACAAGCTCCCTTCACCTAATGATACAGTGTAACACAAGGCCCATGTGTCTGATGATCAGTGTAAACAAGCTCTCCTTCCCTAATGATACAGTGTAAACAAGGTTCATGTGCCTGATGAACAGTGTAACAAGCTCCCTTCACGTAATGATACGTGTAAACAAGGTCCATCACCTAATGATACAGTGTAAACAAGGTCCAAAATGCTTAATTACAGAGTGTAAAATGGTCCCTGCCCTAATAATACAGTGTTAACAAGGTCTGTGCACGTCTCTGCACCTGGCTGTGACCTCCTGTAAGACACATTACCTATTGCGCAATAATGAAGAATAAAACCTCATCTACAACTATTCTCCATTAGATGAAGGAAACATCTCTATTCATGGAAACGTTCCACATGACAAGAAACACTGAGGATTAAGATGTTCTGTGGGGAAACACTGAGATCCAGAGACGCTGGCAGGAACTCTCTGTATCTCTCTCTCTCTCTGTCCCTATCTCTCTCCTCTCTCGTCCCTATCTCTCTGTATCTCTCTCTCCTCTCCTCTCCTCTCTGTCCCACTCTCTCTGTCTCTCTCTGCTCTCTGTCCCTATCCTCTCTGTATCTCTCTCCTCTCTGTCCCTATCTCTCTGTATCTCTCTCTCTCTCTGTCCCTATCTCTCTGTATCTCTCTCCTCTCTGTCTCTATCTCTCTGTATCTCTCTAGTCTCTGTCCCTTGATCTCTCTGTATCTCTCTCCTCTCTGTCCCTATCTCTCTGTATTCTCTGTCCCTATCTCTCTGTATCTCTCCTCCTCTCTGTCCCTATCTCTCTGTATCTCTTCTGTATCTCTGTCCCTATCTCTCTGTATGCTCTCCTCGCTCTCTGTCCTATCTCTCTGTATCTCTCTCTCCTCTCTGTCCCTATCTCTCTGTATCTCCTCCTCTCCTCTCTGTCCCTATCTCTCTGTATCTCTCTCCTCTCTGTCCCTATCTCTCGTATCTCTCTCCTCTCAGTCCTATCTCTCTGTATCTCTCTCCCTCCTCTCGTCTCTCTAATCTCATCTGTATCTCTCTCTCTCTCTCTGTCCCTATCTCTCTGTATCTCTCTCTCTCGCTCTCTGTCCCTATCTCTCTGTATCTCTCCCCTCTCTGTCCCTATCTCTCTGTATCTCTGCTCTTCTCCTCTCTGTCCCTATCTCTCTGTATCTCTCTCCTCTCTGTCCCTATCTCTCTGTATCTCTCTCCTCTCT
>NW_027209163.1:0-25000 GCF_027789765.1 Dendropsophus ebraccatus
TTTTAACGACGGTGACACTTTAAGCCAGCCAGGTCCAAACTGATGGATACCGACACCAGTACTGGAGTGGGGAGAGCATGTTATGTCTTTCATCCTCCCCCTAACCAGCAATCTGCCAAAAAAACACCCCAGCCCAGAGTTCTCTGTTATGGTAGCTTCACACGTACCGACTCGCAGCATTAATAATGCTGCGAGTCGGTTAGGTCCTGGCAGATCACTTTCACTACATACACACAGCGGTCTGAACGACCGCTGCGTGTATGTAATTCTGCCGGCCGCTTAACCCCTTCAGCTGCCGCCCGGCTCCCGCTCCGCATACATTACCTGTCCTCGCTGCACGGGGTCCCGGCGTACTGCTCTCCCGCCCAGCCAATCAGTGGCTGCGGCAGGGCAACACACTGATTGGCAGGGTGGGAGAGCAGTACGTGCAGCGAGGACAGGTAATGTTTGCGGAGTGGGAGCCGGGCGGCAGCTGAAAGGGTTAAGCGGCCGGCAGAATTACATACACACACCGGTCGTTCAGACCGCTGCGTGTATGTAGTGAAAGTGATCTGCCAGGACCTAGCCGACTCTCAGCGTTATTAACGCTGCGAGTCGGTACATGTGAAGCTACCCTTAAAGTGTCACTGTTGTTAAAATTTTTATTGCAGAAATCAATAGTCCAGGCGATTTTAAAAAAACTTTGTAATTGGGTTTATTAGCCGAAAAATAGATTTTTATCATGAAAAAGCAGTTTGAAGCTCTCCCCCCTGTCTTTATGGTTTTCCTATGGAGAGAGAAAGTAAAGGCAGCAAAACAGGACTTCAAAGAGTTAAGTCACATTCACATGGCAGGCTCTCTCTTCTGACAGACACCATGGAGCTATCTGACCACTAATTAGGACTCTGAATAGCTCCCCCACTGAGCAATCCTTTGTTCTTGGCTCTCAGCTGCCCCTAATCTCCCTCCTTCCCCCTCCCCCCCTCCCCTCTTCATAGACCAGACAGGATCCGACTGATGAAAGAGATGAAAAAAACAGTCCAGATTTCCTGATTCTGAGGAGTGGACAGCAGAAAGGAGAGGAGGGTGGTACCTGGGAAAAGGCTTTTTACATGCAGATAGTGGCAGATTTGGCTAATAAACCCAATTACAAAGTTTCTTAAAATCGCCTGGACTATTGATTTCTGCAAAAAAAAATTTAACGACAGTGACACTTTAAACTGTTTTGGAGCTCCCAGCATCTTCATGAATCATGATGCAGGAAACTCCAAACTATATTTACGGATGGAATGTGTAAATGCCCCCTTACTTCCTGTCCATGTGATGACCTGTGACCTCTGCACGGCATATGTGCATCCTCCTTTCTCCTCAACCTCCTGTGTCCAGCATCCAAGATCGTCTGCCTCCCTCCCTGATGGTTTTTAAAAGCCATATTACACGGCACAATAGAAGGGTGGGTACACACTACAGAATCCACGCGGATAAATTCCAGTGGATTCCGTCGCTAGTACCACTCACGGCTGCCCGCCTTCTATGGCTACACCATTCTATGGGTGGGACGATTCAGCTATCCGCTGATAAGGCCAGATTATAGGATTTTACCTACTTGCACCGTACCTATATGACTACACCTATATATATTGCCCTCTTAAGAGACTGGAGATGATCAGAGCGTGATGAGAGCGTGATCAGAGGGTGACAGAGAGATGTTCTGGATAAAGAAGAGGAATGCTGGAAGCACGTCACTGAGAACAACTCCTGGAAAGTTATCATTTGTAGACACAATCCCCAAGGACCCAGAGACACTTATCTATAAACAATTTATGGAAAACAAATACATTGTGCTCTTGGATTCATGAAAAAGTATCTTTGTACAGAATGTATTGTTTTAACCTTTTTGAATAATAATAATGAATACTAATATAGATGCCATTGCGCATGACTGAATATCTAAATCACTAGCACCGCCTCATCTATGCCTTATTAGCATTTGTTACCACCCTATATTTTATCTGTCTATAAAATGTGATTACCATAATAAAACTTGGGCCATTTTCTCCAGGCTTATAATCATGATACATTGTCTTATCTGTGTCCATGACTTATAAGTGACGAGCTGGTAATACTGCAGGATTCCAACTCTAGATATAATTTAAAAACCATCCTTTACCTGGGTTTTCGGCTTCTCTCCATAGAGAGATGTCAACATATAAATTTAGTCTTATCACCGCCGAAAAAATTGACATGTCAATTCTTTAGGCGGAATGCAGAATCCGCCCGTACATGGAATGGTGTCTATAGCACGAGAGGAGAGGCTTGCGGCCGTGAGCGGGTACTAGCGACGGAATCCGCTGGAATTTATCCGTGCGGATTCTGTAGTGTGAACCCACCCTAAGGGGGAAGCAAGAGCCGACCTTTCAGACCAGCTCTCACTAGCCCCTCACTCCCCATTCGCTGCCTCTGCTACTACACTTAAAGCTAACCTGCGGGGAACAGTGTGAGGGGCCGCAAGGATTGTCCTGGCTACCTATTAAGGTCAGTGATGGTCCGCCGCCGCTGCTCCTATTGCACTAAGCAACAAGCAGCAGTCCGCTGCACTGATGTTGCCTTTCAACATGTTGAAAGACCATGATCAGCCAACATTGTGCATGTTGGCTGATCACTGTCTTTTAACATGACCTATTGCATGAAACTATGGTAATTGGTCAAGTACAGCCAATAATCATTTGGTGTAATAAGGCCTTATGTAAGATTAATGGTCCTCTCTCTCATCTGTCTGTTAGATATGTCCATGCAGTCCTTGCCCTTAAACTGTACACATTACCTCTTCTTGGTCCCTTAGTCCCTAGCCGCCTCAGGACTGTCAGGGCCAGCGATTGGCTGAGCGGCTAGTCAGTTCAGAAACCTGCTCTGAAGCTACAGCGGTCGCTCAGGGAAGCAAGCAGAAGGGAGAAGAATACAGGGACCACAATCAGGGCCGGACTGGGACTGAAAATCAGCCCTGGCATATAAGAGCACACAGGCCCACTCGCCGTGCGGTGATAAGTTATGAGACGATGTTGTGAGTGCAGCACAGCTACATGTTGTACCATCCCGGCCATGACTGGAATTACAGATAATTACACAGTAAATGGGGTCAGAAGCTTCTGTCTCTGTACTGTGTAGCTGAGCTGCAGTTACAGGTCATCACCACTACACAGTGTACAGAGGCAGACTGCTTCCGGCCCCAGTCACCGTGCTGAGTATAACACCACCACCGCATACTGACTAATACCACCACATACTAACTAATACCACTGCATACTGACTAATGCCACCGCATACTGACTATTAAACACCAAGAGAAAAACAGGGGTATGCGATATCAAGGAGCACTCCAAAGAAAAAATAGTGCAAAAAATATTTATTAGAAATACATAGAAAATTAACATGTACTGACACAAAGGCGGGCAGAGGAATAACACATCCCTACACATTAAAAACAATTAAAATTCCCAAAGGAAAAACCACACATGGTGGGACCCACACAGTATGGGGTACCCCCAGGGTAAAGCCACGGTCCTATGTTATAGCTCAACTGACCCTCATAGGTAGAACACAATGCATATACACCCTAGTAATGAAGAAAGATAAGTACAAAAAATATATATATAAATGAGTGTATGTGACTGTGTATGTGTCAAATAAATGGTGATAGGAAAAAATATTCTAATGAACAATAAAAAGTGTCAAACGAAAATTAAAACCATCCAAAGAACATCACCAAATGGAGAGGGAGAGGAGCGATCCGTGGCTACCCATGATGCCCCTACGCGTTACGTTCCACGAAGTTCCGGTACCTGGCACGGGGGACTGACAGGAGCGCTGTGGGCCGGTCCCGTGCTCATCCTGGCCCAGTGACTCCTTTTCCCTATGGTTGGGGAAAGGAGTCGCTGGGTCAGGAAGAGCATGGGACCGGCATTTGCCAGAAGTGCCCTATGTCCAGTCCGGCCCTGACCACAATCGTCAGCCATTGGCTGCGCATTGCTTTTACACGTAACAATGCGTGGTCAGCTATGGTTTTAGGTCAGGACCAAAAAACATGATTAGTCGATGATCGTTGTCATCAGCTAATCATTGTCTCTATTAAACAGAGCGATAATCAACTGAATAGGCCTGATTCGGACGGTTATCACTCCATGTAATAGAGCCCTTAGTGTCCTGTAGTACTTGCAAGCAAAAAATAATGTTAATTTAAAATCTAGAATCGCCTAAATTAGAAGAAATATATAAATATATTTTTAGGCCATATGGCTCAACCGTAGCTAATAAAACCTTATTGGTGTCGAACTGGTGGCAGGAAGGAGTCTCTTTATATAGGTGCAGCAAATAAAGTATTGATGGGGAAATGAAAACAGGTGTGAGCTGGCCTTTTAAAGAAGCTCTCCATACCCCCACCTGCTGCAGGCTGGCACATACGTATACTCCAGGATCACTTTCCCGCGGCACAGCATCATTCTTGTGCTACGGCATCATTCATATCCAGGTGGCGCCCAGGTGAGCTCCTCTCCGGCTGTCCCATATCTAAGGAGGCTATAGAGCAGAGTCTTTTATAGAAATGAGAGTGCTTTCCTAGAAATGTATTAAGGGTACAAACCCACTTGACGTATTTGCTGCGTTAATCAGTCTTAAAAATAAGCAGGCAAAACGCAGGTTGGCTTTATACAATTGTTCTCCGTTAAAATACGCAATTGCGTATTTTTGAAGCGTGAAGCTTGTTAGCAAAGCATCAGTTGTTAACAACCTGTGCGAAAAACGCATGTAGCTTCTCGCTTCAAAAATACGCAATTGCGTATTTTAACGCAGAACAATTGTATAAAGCCAACCTGCGTTTTGCCTGCTTATTTTTAAGACTGATTCACGCAGCAAATACGTCAAGTGGGTTTGTACCCTAAGAGCACAAACCCACACACCGTATATGCAGCGTATTTACTGCTGCGATACGCAGCAAATACGCAGCAGATTAGCTCTAAATAACTGAACACATCATCAAATCTGCTGCGTATTTGTTGCGTATCTGCTGCGTATACGGTGTGTGGGTTTGTACCCTAAAGGCGTAGTTCAGCCAAAATTCTTTTCTTTCAAATCAACTTGTGACCCATTTAAAGGGTTAGTGATGTGTGAAGCATATAACAATACCTGCAAGGTGTTTGCAATCCTGAATTCTTTGCATTCTGTGCCTGTGTCCAGCCATCACCTGCAGGTCACAGGGTCAATGAAGTCAGTGCTGTGTAGCCGACAGTATAATTTATGGCCACTCTATAAAACATGCCGCCCCTTTATGACCACTCTATAAAACATAAACTTATTTGGCCTCATGGCAGAAATCGCCTTGTCCCTATGTAATAACATAATGTACCTATAATACTGCCCTCCTATACACAAGGATACAACTACTATAATACTGCTCCCTATGTACACAAATATCACTGGTACGATAATGCCTGTGTGAATAAGCCCAGACACTAGCCTGAGACACAGGGGGGGATTTATCAAGGGGTGTAAAATTTAGACTGGTGCAAACTGCCCACAGCAACCAATCACAGCTCAGCTTTCCTTTCAGCACTGCCTAAAGCTGAGCTGTGATTGGTTGTTGTGGGCAGTTTGCACGAGGCTGAAGTTGGTTTCTTATTCGGCCAGTTTCTTATTCGGGGCTGAAGTTGGTTTCTTATTCGGCAGTTTCTTATTCAGAGGATTTTTCTTTTTCCTGTTTTAGCTATTATTCTTACAGAAAATGTATAATATTCATACCCTACCGTAAGTGAGGGGCCCTGAGAGGACTGGTGATAAAAATGGCCAAAAAGACCCCACGGTTGGCATAAAAATGGGCATGAAAGTAAAACCACAAAATTATGATTTAAAAATAAAATTGACTTTGGGCCACTGATCTCACACTGATAATACACAGAGGGATGCCCCGCATCACATCCAAGAGAGTCCAGCCTGGCCCAAAGTGGTTCTGGGTATAAAAACTGGCATCAAAGTGGGCAGATTGGCATTTTTCCTAATTTGAATAAGTAACAGCTGTTTTCAAAGGGTTAAATGAGTTTGGGCCACTGATCTCACACTGATAATATACAAAGAGGGATGCCCCGCATCATACCCAAGAGAGTCCAGCCTGGCCCAAAGTGGTTCTGGGTATAAAAACTGGCATCAAAGTGGGCAGATTGGCATTTTTTCCTAATTTGAATAAGTAACAGCTGTTTTCAAAGGGTTAAATGAGTTTGGGCCACTGATCTCACACTGATAATACACAGAGAGGGATGCCCCGCATTACATCCAAGAGAGTCCAGCCTGGCCCAAAGTGGTTCTGGGTAAAAAAAACTGGCATCAAAGTGGGAACATAGGCATTTTTTTCCTAATTTGAATAAGTAACAGGTGTTTTCAAAGGGTTAAATGAGTTTGGGCCACTGATCTCACACTACGTACACACAGATAGGGATGCCCCGCATTACATCCAAGAGAGTCCAGCCTGGCCCAAAGTGGTTCTGGGTATAAAAACTGGCATCAAAGTGGGCAGATTGGCATTTTTCCTAATTTGAATAAGTAACAGGTATTTTGAAAGGGTTAAATGAGTTTGGGCCACTGATCTCACACTGATAATACACAAAGAGGGATGCCCCACATCACATCCAAGAGAGTCCAGCCTGGCCCAAAGTGGTTCTGGGTATAAAAACTGGCATCAAAGTGGGCAGATTGGCATTTTTTTCCTAATTTGAATAAGTAACAGCTGTTTTCAAAGGGTTAAATGAGTTTGGGCCACTGATCTCACACTGATAATATACAGAGAGGGATGCCCCGCATCATACCCAAGAGAGTCCAGCCTGGCCCAAAGTGGTTCTGGGTATAAAAACTGGCATCAAAGTGGGCAGATTGGCATTTTTTTCCTAATTTGAATAAGTAAAAGCTGTTTTCAAAGGGTTAAATGAGTTTGGGCCACTGATCTCACACTGATAATACACAGAGAGGGATGCCCCACATCACATCCAAGAGAGTCCAGCCTGGCCCAAAGTGGTTCTGGGTATAAAAACTGGCATCAAAGTGGGCACATAGGCATTTTTCATGATTTGAATAAGTAACAGCTATTTTCAAAGGGTTAAATGAGTTTGGGCCACTGATCTCACACTGATAATACACAGAGAGGGATGCCCCGCATCACATCCAAGAGAGTCCAGCCTGGCCCAAAGTGGTTCTGGGTATAAAAACTGGCATCAAAGTGGGCAGATTGGCATTTTTTCCTAATTTGAATAAGTAACAGGTGTTTTCAAAGGGTTAAATGAGTTTGGGCCACTGATCTCACACTGATAATATACAGAGAGGGATGCCCCACATCACATTCAAGAGAGTCCAGCCTGGCCCAAAGTGGTTCTGGGTATAAAAACTGGCATCAAAGTGGGCAGATTGGCATTTTTTCCTAATTTGAATAAGTAACAGCTGTTTTCAAAGGGTTAAATGAGTTTGGGCCACTGATCTCACATTGATAATACACAGAGAGGGATGCCCCGCATCATACCCAAGAGAGTCCAGCCTGGCCCAAAGTAGTTCTGGGTATAAAAACTGGCATCAAAGTGGGCACATAGGCATTTTTCATGATTTGAATAAGTAACAGCTATTTTCAAAGGGTTAAATGAGTTTGGGCCACTGATCTCACACTACGTACACACAGATAGGGATGCCCCGCATTACATCCAAGAGAGTCCAGCCTGGCCCAAAGTGGTTCTGGGTATAAAAACTGGCATCAAAGTGGGCAGATTGGCATTTTTCCTAATTTGAATAAGTAACAGGTATTTTGAAAGGGTTAAATGAGTTTGGGCCACTGATCTCACACTGATAATACACAAAGAGGGATGCCCCGCATTACATCCAAGAGAGTCCAGCCTGGCCCAAAGTGGTTCTGGGTATAAAAACTGGCATCAAAGTGGGCAGATTGGCATTTTTTTCCTAATTTGAATAAGTAAAAGCTGTTTTCAAAGGGTTAAATGAGTTTGGGCCACTGATCTCACACTGATAATACACAGAGAGGGATGCCCCACATCACATCCAAGAGAGTTCAGCCTGGCCCAAAGTGGTTCTGGGTATAAAAACTGGCATCAAAGTGGGCAGATTGGCATTTTTTCCTAATTTGAATAAGTAACAGCTGTTTTCAAAGGGTTAAATGAGTTTGGGCCACTGATCTCACACTGATAATATACAGAGAGGGATGCCCCGCATCATATCCAAGAGAGTCCAGCCTGGCCCAAAGTGGTTCTGGGTATCAAAACTGGCATCAAAGTGGGCAGATTGGCATTTTTTCCTAATTTGAATAAGTAACAGCTGTTTTCAAAGGGTTAAATGAGTTTGGGCCACTGATCTCACATTGATAATACACAGAGAGGGATGCCCCGCATCATACCCAAGAGAGTCCAGCCTGGCCCAAAGTAGTTCTGGGTATAAAAACTGGCATCAAAGTGGGCACATAGGCATTTTTCATGATTTGAATAAGTAACAGCTGTTTTCAAAGGGTTAAATGAGTTTGGGCCACTGATCTCACACTGATAATATACAGAGAGGGATGCCCCGCATCATATCCAAGAGAGTCCAGCCTGGCCCAAAGTGGTTCTGGGTATAAAAAACTGGCATCAAAGTGGGCAGATTGGCATTTTTCCTAATTTGAATAAGTAAAGCTGTTTTCAAAGGGTTAAATGAGTTTGGGCCACTGATCTCACACTGATAATACACAGAGAGGGATGCCCCACATCACATCCAAGAGAGTCCAGCCTGGCCCAAAGTGGTTCTGGGTATAAAAACTGGCATCAAAGTGGGCACATAGGCATTTTTCATGATTTGAATAAGTAACAGCTATTTTCAAAGGGTTAAATGAGTTTGGGCCACTGATCTCACACTGATAATACACAGAGAGGATGCCCCGCATCACATCCAAGAGAGTCCAGCCTGGCCCAAAGTGGTTCTGGGTATAAAAACTGGCATCAAAGTGGGCAGATTGGCATTTTTTCCTAATTTGAATAAGTAACAGGTGTTTTCAAAGGGTTAAATGAGTTTGGGCCACTGATCTCCACCTGATAATACACAGAGAGGGATGCCCCACATCACATCCAAGAGAGTCCAGCCTGGCCCAAAGTGGTTCTGGGTATAAAAACTGGCATCAAAGTGGGCAGATTGGCATTTTTTCCTAATTTGAATAAGTAACAGCTGTTTTCAAAGGGTTAAATGAGTTTGGGCCACTGATCTCACATTGATAATACACAGAGAGGGATGCCCCGCATCATACCCAAGAGAGTCCAGCCTGGCCCAAAGTAGTTCTGGGTATAAAAACTGGCATCAAAGTGGGCACATAGGCATTTTTCATGATTTGAATAAGTAACAGCTATTTTCAAAGGGTTAAATGAGTTTGGGCCACTGATCTCACACTACGTACACACAGATAGGGATGCCCCGCATTACATCCAAGAGAGTCCAGCCTGGCCCAAAGTGGTTCTGGGTATAAAAACTGGCATCAAAGTGGGCAGAATGGCATTTTTTCCTAATTTGAATAAGTAAAAGCTGTTTTCAAAGGGTTAAATGAGTTTGGGCCACTGATCTCACACTGATAATATACAGAGAGGGATGCCCCGCATCATATCCAAGAGAGTCCAGCCTGGCCCAAAGTGGTTCTGGGTATCAAAACTGGCATCAAAGTGGGCAGATTGGCATTTTTTCCTAATTTGAATAAGTAACAGCTGTTTTCAAAGGGTTAAATGAGTTTGGGCCACTGATCTCACACTGATAATATACAGAGAGGGATGCCCCGCATCATATCCAAGAGAGTCCAGCCTGGCCCAAAGTGGTTCTGGGTATAAAAACTGGCATCAAAGTGGGCATATTGGCATTTTTTCCTAATTTGAATAAGTAACAGCTGTTTTCAAAGGGTTAAATGAGTTTGGGCCACTGATCTCACACTGATAATACACAGAGAGGGATGCCCTGCATCACATCTAAGCTGTTACTTATTCAAATCATGAAAAATGGCTATGTGCCCACTTTGATGCCAGTTTTTATACCCAGAACCACTTTGGGCCAGGCTGGACTCTCTTGGATGTGATGCGGGGCATCCCTCTCTGTGTATTACCAGTGTGAGATCAGTGGCCCAAACTTATTTAACCCTTTGAAAACAGCTGTTACTTATTCAAATCAGGAAAAATTCCAATCTGCCCACTTTGATGCCAGGTTTTTATACCCAGAACCTCTTTGGGCCAGGCTGGACTCTCTTGGATGTGATGCGAGGCATCCCTCTCTGTGTATTATCAGTGTGAGATCAGTGGCCCAAACTCATTTAACCCTTTGAAAACAGCTGTTACTTATTCAAAATAGGACAAAAATGCCCATCTGCCCACTTTGATGCCAGTTTTTATACCCAGAACCACTTTGGGCCAGGCTGGACTCTCTTGGATGTGATGCGGGGCATCCCTCTGTGTATTATCAGTGTGAGATCAGTGGCCCAAAGTCAATTTTATTTTTAAATCATAATTTTGTGGTTTTACTTTCATGCCCATTTTTATGCCAACCGTGGGGTCTTTTGGCCATTTTTATCACCAGTCCTCTCAGGGGCCCCTCACTTACGGTAGGAGTATGAATATTATACATTTTCTGTAAGAATAATAGCTAAAACAGGAAAAAGAAAAATCCTCTGAATAAGAAACTGCCGAATAAGAAACCAACTTCAGCCCCGAATAAGAAACTGGCCGAATAAGAAACCAACTTCAGCCTCGTGCAGTTTGCACCAGTCTAAATTTTACACCCCTTGATAAATCCCCCCCACAGTGTCCTGCACTTTTAGCATCTGGACCCAGTGAGGCAGTGGCAGGATCTGGGAAGCATGAGGAGACCTCCTAGGTGTTGGGGGACCACCACATGTCATCTGATGTGGCTGCTCCGCTACTCGCTTGCTCTCTGTAACCGGAAAAATACAGGTAAAGGAGGTCTATAAACCGATGACACTGATAACCCTACTGCTGTGTGGCAACAGGAGAGTTCACCTCGCACACACCCGTTGCCCCCGGAGTCTTCACTGAGGGGGTTCCCAGTGTACCATCAGCCATGCCAGCCCTGCCATCCTTTCTCAATGATTCCCTTTTCTATGAACTGTTGAGGTTTCCTAATTGCCGCACCAGATTATTAAGAATTCGGTCCCCATGGCAACAGACTGACGTATAATGACAGCGACGCCTTGCATGACGTCACACGGAAGCCGGAAGTGCTATTTTGACTCGCCGAGATGGACCGTAAGTGTCTGCTGTTGCCGGTTATGTATATGGTGCGGTGTAAAGCCGGGCAGAGGCGCTGCTCTCACCTGGTGGGCATGCTGGAGTGTATGAAGGCTTGGTTCTATACAGAATATAATGCAACATAGAACTGCCATGTAACTGCCATGATTTAGTTGTCGTCATGCTGAGGCTTGTAGTCGTGCCGCCTCATTAAATAGCTGTGGTTTAGATGGCAGTCATTATGGAGGACATAGCTCTCTGTGTAGACACCACAATAACATGTAGCTATAAAGAGAAGGGGGCAAGAAGCCACAGTTCCTTCTGGGAGTTGTAGTACTCCAGTGCATCGGACGTGAAGAGTGCATACATGCTTATAAAGGAGATAATAATACAACTGCTGTGTTCCCACTGTGCAGGTCAGGCTGGGAGCTGTAGTTCTGTAACCACTCTCACCATGTTACAGTATATGGAGGAACCCTGGGGCTCAGGCGTATCAGGGAGCTGAGCTGGGATTGGCAGCTGTGGGCAGTGTACACCTGTCTGACAGATGTGGGCAATAATGTATCCAATGTTCCTCAGTTGTGCTTGGTACATAAGTGTGTGTGGTGTATGTCACAGCTTTCTGTCGGCATCCTGACAAGATCCTAGGGACTTTGGGGCTGAATTGGGGTAACATTACAAAGCAGACCATACTCTGGACACAGGCATAGAATGCAAGGAGGTCAGGACTGCAAACACTACAGGTATTGTTATATGCATCAGACATCACTACACTATGATCACTACCCCTCTATATGGAGCACAAGGTGTAATGGTAGTATGACCATGAATAAGATCACCCTTCTGCAGCGTGCTCAGCTGCGATTGGCTGAGCACAGTTATGCTCAGCCAATCGCGGCTGAGCATCTGCTGGCGCTGCAGAAGGCGGCCGGCACTAGGGACGGTCGGAGTGGTTCAGCCGTCCGTCCGAAGATGACGTCCTGGCACAAGATGGTGGACATGCGCAACACGGATCAGGTATGTATAATGCACCACACTTCCGGGTACACGTGCAGGGGTGGTGGTACATGGGAAGGGGGCGATTCACAGACATAACATACATTACAAAGTTGTATAACTTTGTAATGTGGGTTATTCTGTGAATAATTGTTTACCGACGCACTACCCCTTTAATGATGAAGAGAGCGGGGAAGAGGCATGGGGAGGTTGTGCAAGCCTAATGCACAGACATTCTAGGCCACGCCAGTTTGATACAGGGCTGCAAATGTAAACGTTTTTTTCATGACAATAACTGCATTACCTGCCAAACTGACCACAGGACAGATCATGAATTAAAAGCAGCTATCTGAAGGTACAAGCAGCTTGGGGGGGGGGGCAGATTGTGGGTACAGAGTCGCTTTAAGATGTCCTTTTGTAATATAGAGAAGGAGGAGGAGAAGCCATAAGTAGTGTAGCAGTAACCTCTGACCTCAACGTGGTGTTTTCTCTCTGGGAAAAGATTGTGTTTTTTTCTTCACAGTGTGCTATGGCTGCAGCAGGATGTGTGTGTGCATGCGCGCACACGCAGTATGGCTGCAGCAGGCTGTGTGTGTTTTCCTTATTCACTCAGAAGTCCCCCAGGATCGTGTAGGACATTAGAAATAAGGTGCTAAGCCAGTTCTACTTTGGTGTTTGTTCACACGTACAGAATCCGCAGCAGGTTTGATGCTGTGTTCAGTTAGTTACATTGATATCTGCACCATCAACTTCACAGCCCTGGTTTCCAGGGAGCAGAACGTTAGTCATCCCAGCAACGCGTTCATTCCCTGTTTTCTGCTTAGTTCAGATAACTGTTTACTGCGGCAGCTGCTGAGGCGAGATGTCTTAAGTTTCTCTTAAAGCGACTCAGTTTGGCAGGTGATGCAGTTATTGTCCTAAAAAACTAATTTTAAACTTGCAGTCCCATGCCCAAAGGGAGTATCTGTGTCCTAACTTTGCACCACCCCTCCGTCCCTCTTCCCCACCCTCTTCATCATTAGGAATGCCACTGGAACATTTTCTCCATGCTGAACATTGCACAGGTGGCCTAACGATCCAGCCCATGTGCGGGGCTGACACAGGTGGGGAATAGAAGGCAATCTGCCTGGAGCATTACCAATAATGAAGAGGGTGGGGAGGAGGGACAGATGTTGTGCCAGCCTTATGCATACACAATCTAGGCCACCCCCATTGGGCACAGGGGTGCAAGTTTAACCCCTTAAGGTCAAAGACAATTTTCATTTTTGCGCTTTTGCTTTTTCCACTTTGTTTAAAAGTCCATAGCACTTGCATTTTTTCACCAAGAGACCTAAATGAGCCATATTTTTTGCGCCACCAATTGTACTTTGCAATGACAGACTTTATTTTTCCATAAAATATGCTGCGAAACTGGAAAGAAATTATTTGCGCTGTCAAATTGAAAAAAAGGAATTTTTTTTTCATTTCAGGGAGTTTCGTGTTTATGCCATTCACCCTATGGTAAAACTGGCATGTTATCTATGTTCCTCACATGAGTAAGATTACAACGATATGTAACTTGCATAACATTTATAATATTTGGCGGCTTTTAAAAAATTTAAACCTTTAAAAAAAAACGAAATGTGTTTAAAATTGCTCTATTCCCATTGTTATAGCTAGAGATGAGCGAACCGGGTTCGGGTCGATCCGAACCCAAACGTTTGGTATTTCATTAGCTGGGGCTGCTGAACTTGGATAAAGCTCTAAGGTTGTCTGGAAAACATGGATACAGCCAATGACTATATCCATGTTTTCCACATAGCCTTAGGGCTTTATCCAAGTTCAGCAGCCACCGCTAATCAAATGCAGAAAGTTCTGGTTCGGATCCACTCGAGCATGCTCGAGGTTCGCTCAACTCTAGTTATAATGCTTTTATTTTTTGGTCTATGAGGCAGTGTGAGGTGTCATTTTTTGCGCCATGATCTGTACTTTCTGTCGGTATCTTGTTTTCGTATATGCGATTTGATCACTTTTTATTACATTTCTTTCTGGATTTGATGCAACCAAAAATGCGCAATTTTGCACTGTGGAATTTTTTGGCGCTAACACTGTTTACCGTGCGAGATCAGAAATGTGATAATTTAATAGTTTAGGTGATTACGCACACGGCAATAGCAAACATGTTTGTTTGTATTTATAAAATGGGAAGAAAGGGGTTGATTTGGACTTTTATTAGGGGAGGGGATTTTTTATTAATAAAGTTTTTACTTTTTTTTTTTACTTTAACTAGAAGTCCCCACGGGATTTCTTAGAGATCAATGCTGTGTATATACAGTACACAGCAATGATCCATGAGATCAGTGATATATTGCTCTGGCCTGCTGCAGACCAGAGCAATATATTGCCGAGCCGGGATCAGCTTCATTGCGACACAGAGGCCCGGACAGAAGAACGGAATCCATCCCACTAGACACCAGGGAAGTGCGGAGCAGAGCATCTAAATGCAGCTGTCAGGTTTGACAGCTGCATTTAGATGTTTAATTAGCCGGCACGGCAACGGGACCCGTGCCGGCTAATAGAGGTGCTCCTCGGCTGCAGATAACAGCCGGGAGCAGTGCCGTTCAGAGCGGGGACCCAGCGGGACCCCTCTCTGAACTCCCCCCACGTCACCATGACGTACCACATACGTCATGGGACGCTAAGGGGTTATAAGTTGTTTTTTTAGGACAATAACTGCCAAAGGGACCCTAGGACAGATCTTGGATTAAAAGCAGCTATCCGAAGGTACAAGTGGTTGGGGGGGGCAGATTGTGGGTACAGAGTCACTTGAATTTTGTTGCTGTTTTGACTATTTTCCTGTGTCCCTGAAGATTCACAAGCAAGTCTTCCCATTTTAAAGAAAAATGACATGTAGAAATTGGTGCTTTCTCTTTGCTGTACAGCTAAATACAGGCTAATGTTTTCGGTTATCAGGCATTTCAAATGAATGTTATTTAGAAATGAACATTGAGTAGAGACAATGGAAATAACTGTACCGTATTCTTCTTCCTTCCAGATATTATCTACAAGAAGTTACCTCAAAAAGAGGCCAGCGAGTTGGGGCTAAAGGTAATATGTCAGACTTATTATCTAATACCTTGATTCATGTTGTGAAATAAAACGAAGGCCAAATTTCATATAATTAAATATTTATAGAGAGAGAGAGAGCAAGAGAATGGTTTTTTTTTTTTTTTTATAATGTGTGTTAATAAAATATTCCTAGAATGCAGCAATGACAATTAATCCTCATAGATTCAAAGCACTAAGAAATCGGAAGCGTTCGTCAATGCCTTTCTCAAGCGCAGCATACCCTCCTTTAAGACCTCAAACGCAGAGGAGTTCCTAAGCAGGAAGGCAAGTGGTGCTGGAATTTTACCAAAAGAAGAGGAAACGGAAGTCACACAAGGCAAAAGGCTTCACAGCAAAGGAGCGCAGGGAGCTGAAACTGTTCAAGATTAACCCAGATCAACAAAGGTGGAATATCTGTGTGTTGTGTCCTGTGTCTGGATGATGCCATCACAATGCCCAATAACTGCCATCTGCTGCCTTCCTCCCGTACAGGTATCACATGTACCTCCCACTGCATGAACTCTGGAAGCAGTATATCAGAGACCTATGTCATGGACTACGGCCAGACATGTAAGTATAAATCGCAAACGATTGTTTTTGGGTTTTTTTGTCTTTTTTAAATCTAGACCAATGAGCCTGTTTTTTATCCGATCAGTTGTTTTGTTCAGACTTTTTTTTTTTTTTGTGTGTTGCTAGCATGGCGGCTATGGCTTCCAAATAATTTGTCACCCAGCTTTCACCGACTCCTCAATAGCCAGCCTGTCTACTATGTAGTAATTCATTTCTAATTCAGGACTGGTCCCTGTTGTGGCCTGTGTGTTTCCATATTATGATTGTGATTATTACTGTTGCTGTTTTAGGCAACCCCAGATGATCCAAAACAAGATCCTGAAGGCAGATTTGCATGGAGCAATGCTCACAGGTGAGAGCATGGTCCCATCATCAATGTCCTAACCTAATCATGTCAGAGACAGGATTCGGGACTGCACACCTGTCAGTAGGATGGGTTCTCTTGTAGCAACTGGTTCTTCCACCGACAGTCATGTATAAATAGTAGTGATGAATGAGCATGCTCGTCTGAGCTTGGTACTCGATCGAGTATTAGGCTACTCAATGGTACTCGTTACTCGGACGAGTATCTCGCGATACTCGAGGAAATCTCCATCAGTTTCCTGTAAGTTTGCGCTCTTTTTCGCAGCCAATAAACATGCAGGAGACTCTTTCTTACATCCTGCGATCACGTGGGACCCATACATGTTGATAGCAGCGATTGGTTGGCCCGATCAGATGACCCTGCCATATAAAAAGCGCAGCCGGTAGTGCTCGCTTCAGACGCATGCTGTGAGAGATTAGAGACAGAGCTGCTGCTGGTCAAGGAGAGTGTCCGTGTAGGATTTAGCGTTCCAGTAGGCAGGGAATACTAGCAATACAAACAGCCCTTTTAAGGGCTTCAAATCGTTTTTTAATAGTATTACTACAGACTGCTGGCTGGGACTTGCAGTGCTGCTACCACGATTTTAGCAGCACACTGTGATGATCAGTTTCTGTCAGAAAGGGGACATTAGGTATTGCATGCAGACTTCTAAGAAGTGCTTAGTACTCTTTTGTGGCTGGTGGTCCTGGTGTACTGCACTGTATAGCTGGGATTTGTGTATAGGTCTAGCCACTACCAGATTGTATAGCACAGCCCCCCAAAACTAGTGGGTACTACATTGTATTGCGGGGATTTGACCTGTGTCTGTCTGCTGGCATAAAATCATAAAACTAAAGAGGAAAAAGGAAAACAAATCAGACCCTGCTCAAACTAAAGAAACAAATAACAATTCTAGTTGTCGGGCAGCACGTAATTTAGTACGGCAGGACCTCAAGTGATGATCCCTTTGCATGAGACAATTGCCAGATCCTCAAGGAATTAAAACCAGGATGCCAGAGCCACATCACTACAGTCAAAGTCAAATTGAAAATCAAGTAGAAACAAAGAACAAAAAAAAAGGCAGAGCGCCTCATAGAGTAGTACCTCAGGATAGAAATAATGATCTAACACATGTAAAAAATCATTGCTCACCTTTTGGGGTTGTGGAAACAGAGCCACAACACCCAGCAGCACATGTAATGGGTGTCCAACACACCTCCCAGGGATAGGGGTAGCAGCAGTCTTCACAACAGGTCTAAACCGGGCTCCTTATGCAAGGACCCGTGGAGTCAGGTAAAACCAAATGGTGCCAAAAATGACAAAAAATGACCTGGAGATTGCGCTCACCACCAAACAACGTAGTAGAAACCGATGTTCACATAAAACACGATTTATTCAGTCCAACAATAACGTGTTTCAGGGCTATGACGCCCCTTCGTCAGATTCAGGACAAACATAGTATGCTCATGACACAGACCATACTTAAATACAGCAAGGAATCACAATGATTAGGCTAAAGGAGGGGCGGTCCATTTCCTCCTCCCGGGTAGTTAACCCTATACACATCAGTGCAAAATTTACATAGTGAAGGTGACATATAATGTGTGTTATTCTGTGAATAATTTTTTATCGCCGGACAACCCCTTTAAGGCCCAAATAGGCTTAGTCTTGAAGGGGTTAACTGGCACACATGTTGACTACTGCTGTGCCTGCCCTTGCCTCCACTACTGCTGGGCCTTAACTGGCATCCATGTTGACTACTGCTGGGCCTTAACTGGCACACATGTTGGCTACTGCTGGGCTGCCCTTGCCTCCATGTTGGCCACTGCTGCACCTGCCCTTGCCTCCATGTTGGCCACTGCTGCACCTGCCCTTGGGTTTGTTTGTTTTTTTTATTTGTATAGCGCACACAGATTCCGCAGCGCTTCATCTATCTGTATGTTTTTGGGTGTGGGAGGAAACCGGAGTACCCGAGGAAACCCATGCAAACACGGAGAGAACATACAAATTCTTTGCAGATGTTGCCTTTAATGGGATTTGAACCCAGCACTGCAAGGCTACAGTGCTAAACACTGAGCCACCATGCTGCCCTTGCCTCCATGTTGGCTACTGCTGATCCTGCTTGACCTCCGTGTTGGTTACTGTTGCTCCTGCCTGGCCTCCATGTTGGCTACTGCTGCTCCCGGGAGTTCTCTGTGTGCTCAATGCCATGCAGGGTCTGGCCTAATTTTAGGGAGGCTCACTTGCTTCCTCACTTTTAATGGTTCTCTGTGTGCTCACTACCATGCTAGGTCTGGTAGTGGAAGGCTGACTGGTTACCGCTTCTACCTTGTTCACTCTGTCCTCACCGCCATGCTGTGTCAGGCTAAATTTTTGGCTGGTTCATGATATGCTACCACTGTTTTATTGGTTCCCTGTGTTCTCACTGCCATGCTGTGTCAGGCTGAGTTTTTGGGTGGTCCATATGCCTACCTCTGTTTTAACCAGGCTGTTGCACAGAATTGGGCATAATGGTGCCATTAGGCAGCCTCAGAGGCATGCATACATATGCTGCCCCTGCTGTTTCCTGTCCATTTCCGTTGTTTCCATCAATTTCTGAGGTTGACAGGTTTTAACATGACCTTCCCTCTACCAAACTTGAGTCTCCTGCAAAAATGCTTGAGTCTCCCATTGACTTCGATGGGGTTCGTTACTCGAAACAAGCACTCTAGTATCGGGAGATATTCGTCTTGAGTAACGAGCACCCGAGCATTTAGTACTCGCTCATCACTAATAAATAGATAAGCCATGGCACACCAATTTCAGATGCAAGTAAGAAAGCTTATTTACAGTGTAAGTAGACAAATGTGGACCAGATCGAACTTCTTTTCCTCGACTTAGAGACCAAAGTATCTGAGGAAGTTCCTGGTTAGGACCGAAACGTCATAACTCATATTGGTCTCATGCTTTGTACCTATTGACTTATCCTGGCTGGAGTAAAGTCTACATTTGTTTACTACATACACAGACCAGAAACAGAGTAAACACAAAATAGGTGCACCCACAAATTATCAAAAAAAGTATATACATTTAAAAAAAAACCATAAAGAGTGAAATGTACAAAGAAGCAGACATGATTAGCTTACTTCCATACCAGAGAGCTACTATTATACTGTTCCAGGGTCCAAACGAGAAAGTTAATAATTTCCCAATAAATTACTGTTGAAAGTTAATGCAAATCCTAATTTTCCTTCAATAAAGTGCAAATACCTAGAACCAATGATTCATATAATGAAATTTGAAGACATCACAAAAAAAATCCTATATATACCAACAAATTGCTAGTGCCCAATGTAAACCACTATATTAGTATACACACAAATATTAATCACCAATATTATCTTTTATAACCAAAATAATATCCCCAAAGAACAAAGGGAATAAATTAGGTAGCAAAAAACAAAACATCATAAAATATCAGGTGTAGCCTATGGGGTCCTGGGTGATATTTTTATTATGTGACATTCTATGATGTTTTGAGTGAAGCGAGACAAGCGGAGACAAGCGGCAAAATCAGCGACTAGTTATTCCTTAGCGTGCCCATAAGGGTTGCATGTAAGGAGGTGCAAGATAGTATTTCCTGGTTATGAGACCAGGAATCGCTGTGTTGGCACCAGCCTGAAGACCATATGTTTTGAAAATGCCGCCCCACGTCAGACTGCCAGGCCTAATGCCAAAGAAGCTGCACCTGGCATTATATGGGCAGAGGTGAGTCACTACTGCTGCCATTGATTGGCTGAGTGGGCAGTTCCTACAGGACAACGTTACAAGGACTAAGGCCTCATTCACATGATCCGGAGGAGGATTGCAGCACGGTTACCTTAGCAGTGCGGCCCCCCCGCCACCCAGCAGCAGAGATTACAGGAGCGCATTGTAATTGGGTGATTGTCCATGCTGTGATCCGCGCTAGGACATTTTTTTCATGGTGGGGGTTGCGGCACGGATTGTGTGAATGGCTGCAATTACTTTAATGATTACTTGCGGTGGTGGTGAGTGCGGGGGGGGGGGGGGGCTGCCAGGGTTATTGCTAGATCGTCCGGGCAGCCCATAGAGGATAGCAGCAGTCTCCTGCTGCCCGCCGCTCCGTTCCTGTGTCGTTTGTTTTTCAACATGCTTGAAAGACATATGACGCAACAATCGGCCAACATGAACGATGCCAGCTGATCGTTGCCTTCTATTCCACGGGGCAGTTATCGGCCTTAAAAGGGTACTCCGGTGCTGATTAAAAAAATAAATAAATAAATCAATCATAAACACAGTTTTACATTTACCATCCCTCCTGAGTCTGTCTCTGTTTGAATTTCCCGCTGTTTGCAGGTCTGTAAAACTGCTAGATGGCTTACATCTTGTTCAGCCAATCAGAGCTGAGCAACCTAAGTCATCTGACAAAGGGAGGCTTGGTTTAACAGGACTTGGACCAGGTCTCCCTCTTGATAATGATCGTTGTCACAAAATGGCTGCCACAGAGCAGCCTGTGGTCAACAGTCATTAAGTAAGAATGAGTTTACTTCACTTCCTGGTGGGGGGATTGAGGGGGGAAAAGACAGGGAAGGGGGGACAGATAGGTGATTGAAGCATATTACACAGTTTTATAACTTTGTAATGTGTTTCAATTAACTGGGAAAAAAGCTTTTTGCTAGAGTACCCCTTTAAGGCTGTGTTCACAACATGACATTTATTTTTCTGTTCCACAGTTGCTGTAAAAGAGCAGCTTTTTTGTCATGATTCCATTACATTCGTAGCATTAAGGCATTATTTTACCATGATTGTGCGATTTGTGTCAAAAATGCATCATTAACCCTTAGACGACCCAGGGCGTATAGTTACGCCATGGAAGTCTGTCCCCAGACGACCTAGGGCGTAACTATACGTCCTGGTTGTTTCTCCGGCTATGAAGCGTGCTCCGGAGCTGAGCGTACTTTATAGCAGGTGGGGGCCGGCTGCAGTCAGCAGCCGGGACCTCACCGGTAATGACACGCTGCAGCGATTGCGCTGCCGCGTGTCTAACTCCTTAAACGCGACCGTGGCATTTAAGTGTAAGTGACAGAGAGAGTCCCCTGTCACTTCCCGATCGGGACACCCGGGGGTCCCGATCGTTAAACGGACCGCGGGGGGTCTCTCACCTTCCTCTGTGCAGTCCGATCGGCGATCTGCTGCACTAAGCCTGCACAGGCAGGCTCAATGAGCAGATCGCCGATAACACTGATCAATGCTATGCCTATGGCATAGCAATGATCAGTGTGTGTAATCACACTAGTGTATGTAAAAGTCCCCCAAAGGGACTTCAAATGTGTAAAAAAAAAAAATTAATTCACTAACACACTACCCAAAAACCCCTCCCCCAATAATTGTAATAACCCCCCTTTCCCATTATATAAATAAAACCTATAAAAATAAATAAAACAACATATATATACTGTAGCGTGCGTAATTGTCCAATCTATTAAAATATAACAAGCGTCATTGAACGGTAAATGGCGTACACACAAAAGAGGGAAAAAAGTGCGCGGATTACCCGTTTAATGTTACATTATATATAAAAAAAAATGAATAAAAAGTGATCAAAACGTCTGATCTTCACAAATATGGTAATAATAACTAGATCATGCCGGAACAAATGACGCCCCATAGATGAAAAATAAAACAGCTATAAGCGTCACAATAGGGCTATTTTATTTATAATTAATTGCCAAAAAAAGGATTTCATTTAAAAAAATATATATAACATTAGAGAATCTGTGTAAACCTGCATATGGTTGTGTGTTCGGAACGACCTATAGAATAATGGTATCATGTCGCTTTTACCATATAGTGCATTACGTAGAAACAGGAACCCCCAAACGTTACATATTGCATTCTTTTTTTACGATTCACCTATTTATATCTTTATAAATAATATATTTGGGTTCCCATCATACATGTTATGGTAAAATGAAAGACTCCATTACACAGTACAACTATTCCTGTAAAAAACAGCCATTACATGGCTTGCAGATAGAAATCTGAAAGTGCTAGAGCTCTTAGAAGGGAGGAGGGAAAAACAAAAGCGCAAAGAACAAAAATTTGCACGGTCCACTGGGTCATTTTGGGGCCTGGGCCTGAAAGGGTTAAAGCAAAGTAAATCCATGTGTGAACACAGCCTAACAGCAGCAGGTATGTCAGTGTGGAGATACATTGTCAGAAGAAGGGGGGTTTCATAATGGAACTGTTGTCACTTGTTTTAGGAAATGGTTACTTCATATTCTAGGTTACCAGCGCTACTGTTGACTGTAATGTGGAACAACATTCATAGATATTATGAATCATTCTGAGGAAGTTTGTATGCAACCTATGGTTTATTGAAAATGCATCAGTATGGGTAAGGTATGTAGATGGCAGGAACTACTAAGGCAGTCCTTCAGCTTTATAAAGAATATACTATCATTCCAGCATTATCTTTAGATGAGACATGGAGACTTTCACTTAGGTCATCTTGCTGCCAATCTATCCATACAGCGCCCAGCAACTTCCATGCGTGGGCTCAATTCAGATTATTAGGACCCATGCACACAAACTTACTGGGCACCATATTGTATACGGAAGGACCCAGCATTCTAAGAACAGTGAAGATATTGCAATCATAGGTCATTATACAGTATACATAGTCTTCACACTAATGGTTTTTGCAGATAATTGTTTTACATTCATGTTTTAGTTTTATTCATGCTTTCTCCTTTTCTTTCTTTATGCTAAAGGGCTTCTGCCCACATGTCCCTTTTATATAAGACCTTTCCTAGGCTTACCTTCACCAGCCCAGCAGACTGTACCCTATCATGTGTATATTACTGTTTGATGGTAGTTTAGCACTACATTTAGCATTATGTATGGTAGGGATTTGCATAGCTGTAGTTTGCTTTTGGCCCACACTTTATTTTGTTTTTTGTTTGTTTTTTCTGTCCACAGTACCAAGTCAAAATGTCCATCATATGTGGGACTTACAGGAATCCTCTTACAAGAATCAAAGCACGTTTTTAAAATAATTACTAAAGAGGATAAATTGAAAGGTAAGAATAATATAGTGAAAAAATCACAAGAGTCTATTAGATGCTCAACCCCAAAGCCATAGACGGGAAGCTTCATCTCTGATCAGAGCTGTGTAACTTATACGTGGACCCACCTTAGTATGGAACATGCTTGCTATTGTCAATTATTTTTTTTTCTGTATGTATCGTGAAGAACTTCTGCGCAATGTTGACACCCCCCCCCCTTAACTAAGCATGCCTAAAATGTTGTTGTCTATAGTTGTATGCCCTCTTCCCCCGCCCCCCCCCCCCCCCGCCCCCATTTAAAGCAACTCTGTACCCACAATCTGTCAGATACCGTCAGATAGCAACGTTTTCTCCATGCTGAACATTTGCACAGTGTATTAACGATCCAGCCCATGTGCCGGGCTAAACAGGTGGGAATAGGAGGCAATCTGCCTGGAGCATTCCTAATGACGAAGAGGGCGGGGAGGAGAGACAGAGAGGTTGTGCCAGCCTAATGCATAATCAATCTAGGCCACTCCCGTAGGGCACGGGGCTGACAGTTTAAAAGTTGTTTTTTTTAGAACAACAACTGCATCACCTGCCAAACTGACCGCAGGACTTGGATTAAAAGCAGCTATCCGAAGGTACAATGGTTTCGGGGGGGCTGATTGTGGGTAGAGTCACTTTAATGGGATTTTACACTTATGTCATAGAAATCCTTTGGAAGCTAAAATAGATGTGTACACTGGAACCCCCACATTCCACTGAAATCTTAAAAACGAGGAAATAAGAAATGATACATTTTGGAAAGTTGCAGAATTTTTAAATGGGTGATGGTGAAGCTTTATTTACATAGAAAAGGAAAACCCCTTTTAATGGCAAATTCTAATTAAGCACAATGTTTTAAAGGGATTATCCACCTAAGAGCTAAGAGCTTGGTGTTACCAAGTTCCCCTAAGTGAGCCATCTCCTGTATTTCTAGCTGCTGCCATTCCTGGGTTACAAGTTTTTGTTTTTGTTTTTTTCAAAAAGCTGATCTATATTCAAGATGGCACTAGCCAGGAAACTACATTTCCCATCATGCATCTCCCTGATTGGTCTGTTTGCGCTCTTGTCTCCTTGGCTTTCTTTCCTGCCCACTGCTGTCATTACTATTGCACAATAAATACAGGACTGTTTTTGCATCAATTACCCTAGTATTCCATACTAGCTGATGGTGTAGCAGAGGTGACATGTACATGCTGTAGTTGAGCTTATGCACGCATGGTCTAGCTATGTGCTGCATAAGGGCATCTTTTTGCTGTGGGGGGTGTAGTGGTTGGTTTAGATCTCTGCTTTCTGACTGTGAATGAAAACAACATTCTAGTTCCTCCTGACTAAGAACATCCATAGTACTTACAATATACAGAGCTGTGATCAAAGACAGTGTATATTCCTGCATTCACTGACAGCAAGCAGAGAAGCATATTACAGAAACCTAGGCTCAGGGACACATATAAGTCTATCGAAGCAGAACAGTGCATGGAGATGATGCAGATAATGGGGGAGATTTATCAAACATGGTATAAAGTGAAACTGGCTCAGTTGCCCCTAGCACCAATCAGATTCCACCTTTCATTTCCAAACAGTCTGTGAGGATGAAAGGAGGAATCTGATGTCCTGGGGTCAGGTTACCAAGTTAAAGGGCTAGTGCGGCGGCC
>NW_027209164.1:0-17500 GCF_027789765.1 Dendropsophus ebraccatus
ACAGTGCTTTTCCTTCAAAAATAATGGACATTTCAATGTGACCCCAAACTTTTGAACGGTAGTGTAGATTTTCACAAATGAGGCCTAACTACTATACAGGGGACAGAGGGGCCTAAAATACTGTATGGATGCACAGAGAGTGATGCGGCCTCTATGAAATCCCGTTGGTATGGCCAATGCATGCCGTACTACTGTTGGTTCTTGGAAGTGGTGCTTATCCTTCTCTGGTTCAATGTTTTTATTGAAGAAATTTACTTTTTACAACAATAATGTAAAGCAGTGACAAGTAGCATATGAAATAAACAGTACATTAAGTACATATGCAAGGTGATCAGTATAAACACAGCACCAATGGGTTAGATATACAGTAACAGTGTGCATATAACAAGTAGCAAGGACAGTATTGTGTATCCATTGAGGCAGCAATAGATAGAGGTACGTATAACTGTACTCCTACAACCTGGGTTCAGTACAAAGACCAAAGGTGCTTATCCTTCTCTCTCATAAAGCATCCAGTGTACAATGCACCTATAACCCTCCATCTACAACAGCTGCAAACACTACAGTGCCCAGCATTTACTAGCAGTTGACTGCCATCAGGATATGTTGTGATTTAAGGAACAAATGAACAGACAACTCTAGGGTTCATACCCTGAGAGATTCATAACTGTAAGGGCATTCTGAGAGTTGTAGTCACAGATACAAATCAATCCAGCTGGGAACGGGATCAGCCTGTTGCTTCTCACTGGTTCTTGACTGGTGGCCCCTGGTTCCCCCAGGCCAGCACTTAACTTTGTACAGTTGTCTCTAACTGACCCAGTCACAAGTCTGTCTCTTGAGTATTTGAGGTCCTTCTAAATTCAGGTGACCAAAGGACAATAGTAATGCTGTAGTAGGGACTGTCATGGAGTACAGGAAAAAAAGCAGACACAGGTGGACCATAGGCTGGAAACTGCCCCCTGTCCCTGCCTACTTACCACAATCTGCCCTAGTCCGCGGCAGGTAACTGGGTGACAGTGCCTGCACTGGGCAGGTGTAACACATAACAAGACTAGACAAACAAACAATAAAGCAGGGTCGACAGTCCGAGTCATGACAGGCAGGCAGCAAAGGTCCACAATCACAATTCAGAAGCAAAGTCCCAAGTGAGGCAAAATGGTCAGGGCAGTTAGAAAACAAGGAACATCAGGTACAAAGTAGAGGGCCAAACAGTCACCAGAATGGAGGTAATACGTCAGCAGTTTCGAAGTTAAAGGGGTACTCCAGCGGGAGGGAACACTTTGTGCTAGGGACCGGGAAGGAGGTGGCCGAGGGAAAGATGTCCACTCACCTCCCTGGTTCCAGCGGCAGGTTCCCACATCGCTGCGCTCCGGTGCCCGATTCCCGGCCACTTCCGGGTGTCCTGACGTGGGCCCGAGACGTGATCTGAGCGGCGGGATCTGAGCGGACTTAAAACGGATCCCGCCTCCTTCACTGAGTGGCTGAGCGGACCTGAGACGTCATGTCTCGGGCCCGCTTTCAGACACCCGGAAGCGGCCGGGAACTGGGCACCGGAGCGCCGCAATGCGGGACCTGCCACTGGAACTGGGGAGGTGACTGGAGCCTTTTCCCTTGGCCACCTCCTCGGTCCCAGCACATAAGTGCCCCCCCCCCCCGCTGGAGTACCGCTTTAAATTACAGCTGAATCCCAGTAATGCTGACACTGGCTCGGTCGCTTTGTACTTGTTGAAATCTTTTTTTTTTTACCTTACAAATATCTGTCTATTGGTTAAGATAACTGGAAAGAAGATGGCATTGATTCATGTGTAAATTGCACATCTGAATGCAGTAGTCAATGTTACATAGTACATCTAAGATATGGGGGAGCTCACCAAAAATACAGGAAAAACAAGGGGTGCAGCTAAGGTCCACAAGAAACAACCTTATAAAAATAAGCAAGAGAAAGCTGGACACTATAGTAAAGCGCACACCACTATATCCAAACCAAATGCAAAGTTTATTGGGACAAACAAAAAACACACCACAACAAACAGCGATAAAATCAATTAAAAAAACACATAGGTATGTAGACGACACGCGTTGGGTCTGCACCAGGGCATCTGCTCCCATGTAACCTAATTGATATTGCAAATATGGTCTGGCTCTTTTTGCTATGTTAGAGGTTTACACTGGTGTTTACAATGATTGAATGATTTGTTTGCACTGTAGCACTTTTGACTTTTCACATTGTTTACTATTCATTATAGATCTTCTTTGTATTTTTGCCAGCCATTTTATCTTATGCACTTTATAGCTTATATTTGATCAAAGTAGGAGAGTACATTGTCCTCCTGCTTAGTTTTCTACATACCTATGTGGTTTTTTAATTGATTTTATCGCTGTTTGTTGTGGTGTGTTTTTTGTTTGTCCCAATAAACTTTGCATTTGGTTTGGATATAGTGGTGTGCGCTTTACTATAGTGTCCAGCTTTTCTCTTGCTTATTTTTTATAATGTTACATAGTACAGCTAAAAAAAAAAACAGAAAGGGTTTGCATGGTTACCCATCTTAGGAAAGGTAAAATAAAGGGGATCTGACCCCTAATATCTAACATCTCTTATTACATGGAGAGATGTGCGGCCGAAGGTGAATTATTGTTTGACCGGTTTAGGGCCCTATTACACCAGGCAATTATATGCCCAATCAGGCTGATTCAGGTAGATATTGCTCTGTGTAATGAAGACAATGATCAGCAGAGGACCCGATCATTGGTTGACTGTTGTCTTTCAGCAGTTTTAAAAATAACAGGCAACCAACTATGCATGGCTCCGTTTATTAGGAGATGCGTGGTCGGCGACAGATAAAAGGGCAGAGAAAAATAATAAAGCTATACTTTAACTCTCCATGCTTCCAGGTGTTCTTCTGGTTTCTCCCAGCTTACCGCAGTCACTGCTGAAGCTTCTGAAGTCATCACTGCAGTAATAGATCACTCAGCCAATCACTGGCTGTGGCTCTGTACCGCATCGGCCAGTGATTGGCTGAGAGGATTGTCACCTCATAGACATCTCAGAAGGGCCAGAGGCGGCTGCGAGGAATGCAAGGAGAAACTAGAAGGCCATAAGGTAGCTTGGAGAGGTAAAGTATAGCTTTATTATTTTCTATATACTGTATGCAGCAAGGGCTGCACAGCCTCGCTAACGAACATCTAATGATGTTAGTGAAGCACTTGCTGTGCGTCAGTGCGGTCATTTAATAGGCTTTGTAAGCAATCACTGATCTAGCAGATCGGAGCTTTCTTACATAGAATATCGGGCAGTATAATACAGCCCTTAAAGGGGTTGTCCAGCAAAATTCTTTTTCTTTCAAATCAACTGGTATCAAAAAGTTATATAGATTTGTAATTTACTTCTATTAAAAAAAATCTCAAGTCTTCTGCTCGGAATTCAGCGTCAGTTGATTTCAGGCGGAAATATTTCCTTGCGTAATCCGCTGCTTTTGCTCTGTGTGAACGTAGCCTTAATCTGTGTTTTGGTTCTGCTGTGACTGCCAGGTCTTCCTGCCAGTGGATCTGTTTTGTTCTCAGGTGTCTGTGCTTGGAGATCAGGGGGATGGTCCAATGATGTTCTGGATCAGAACCCTGGCCTCCTATATAACTTCCTCTGGGATATCATTGCTGGTTATTGACTTAGTCTCTGCCTGCTTGTATCTTCTGTGTATTTGCTATTCCTGATCTTTGCCTTATTCCTTGACTTCCCTTGCTTGCCGCCTGCCCTTTGACTATGTTTATTGGATTGTGATTTTGTACTTTTGCTGCCTGATTGTTGTGACCCGGACTGTTGACTATTCTTCATTGTGTTTGTCTGTCTGTCTGTTTGTCTTGTCTTTGTGTCTCACCTAGCCAGTGCAGGGACCGCCGCCAAGTTGCTCGCCGCCATCTTAGGGCGGATTGTGGCAAGTAGGTAGAGGACAGTGGGCGGGGCTGAGCTTAGGGCTCACTGTCTTGTCTTGTCCTGCTGTCCGGTTCCTAACACATGTCTTTTCTTTCTGCGGAATGCGCAATTCGCCTGCCCATAGAATTGAGTGAATAGGATGGGTGGAGATGCACGCCGCTGCGAGTGGGTACGGGCAACAGAATCCGCCGGAACTTATCCGAGCAGATTCCGTAGTCTGAACCCAGCCTTACATGGTAAAAAATCTGCCTGATTTGGCAGATATTCTCTCTGTGTAATAGAGCCTTACCTACCCTTTATCAATGAAATTCCTATTACATTGGTGGTGATCCTCTTCATTTTCCTTACCCCCATAGCAGGTGCCTATGTGTACATTAAATATTACAGACAACACAGCACGACCTGTACAGAACAAGTGAGTATTTTATTACTTCACATGCATAGTTGTTGTTTTTTCATCGTAGTATGTAAAATTTTTATATGATAAATATCTAGACTACATTTTAAAACAATAATGTAAATGTATTACCTTGTACACCTGCTCCCAATAAAAACAAAGCCCTGCTGCCTCAGTTGGCCTCATAATCACATCCATGGCTTTAGTTCTTAAAAAGCCTGGTATTATAGTAATCTGATTTGCTGGCTGTATTTCAGATTCTTTGTACAGCCTTATATATGGTTAATAACCCAGGTGGTGGTTTTGATCTTGCAATGCTTAAATGTCATTTAAAAGACAAGTGGGTGATTTGAGCAGATCACAGTTTTATCTTCTTGCAGTTTAAATCTGATGTGCAGATTAAAACTGGGAATTGCTTCTGAGTTTTCCAAACTTTTTATGAACTATAAAGCTTCAATTTAAAAATATATTTTTATTTAAAGTGTCACTGTTAAAATTTTTAAAATTGAAACCAACAGTAGATGTGATATAAAGAGAGTTTGCAATTTACATTCATTATTTATTTTGTAGTTATCATGGAAAACACGGCACTTCCTGTTTTCTGACTCCTCCTTTCTCAAAGAGTCAGAAAACAGGAAGTCCAGCGTTTCCCAGATCATCTGAGCACTCACAGAGAGAAGGTAGTCATGTGATTGATTGACACATTGAGCCCTGACTCTCTGTACTGGCCAGAATTCCTGTATTTAATCTGTTTTTTTTTTTTCTTCAAAATCTGCCTTCAGGAGACTGGACCTGGATTTCTGGTAAGATAAGCTTTGTTTTACAGCATGATAGCAACAAAAAATATAATGAATGTATATTGCAAACTTGCTTTATTTCATATCTACTGTTGATTTAGATTTTGAAAGTTATAATGACAGTGACACTTTAAGAAATATGAGTAGCACCCATGAGTTATAAAGGGAATGTACCATCAGGCCCAGGTTGAAGCACTGGAGGCGAGCTGACCCACCCCCAGTGGGAGGAAACCCTAGCCCCTCTATGACACTGTTCCATTACAATCAACAGAGCTGTAATATAGAGGGGCGGGGGTTTCCTCCCACTGGGGGTGGGTCAGCCCGCCTCCAGTGCTTCAACCCAGGCCTGATGGTACATTCCCTATAAGAGAGGCAAGGACAATATCGTAAGATAACATTTTACACAAAGATGCAACTGAAATGAAATCCATTTCACTTATTTATTAATCCAAACTCCTAACAGAATTGCAGAAATTCTACTTCGTATCCAAATTAAAAAGTGACTTCAACAAATACAAATGCAATAAAATTCATTTAATTAATGACTTGTAATATTTGCTCAACAGTGCTAGCCAGTAATGTAGTAATGTATTATACCACATTTAGAGTACAGAGGAAAAGGGTAACTGCTATAAGAGCCACACCACACAGTATCAATGACACAATAAATTGTCCTCCATTACAGCACTGGCGCCTGTCTCCTCCTTCCTCCACAGACAGCAGTGCTGTTGAGGAGACATCGGTGCTGTCAAGCTCATCATTCATGTTTGCTGTGGCTTCCACAGTCCACCTTAACACATTAACCTTCAGCTCCATGTCAGTAATCATTTGGTCCACCTTCAGAATTTCATTTTCTAGTTCGCTGTGCTCCAATTTTTCTTTATTAGTTGGTGAATCACTGTAGTTGATGTTCTGGACACTCAGTGCCCTGGAGGCAATAGCTGAAGTGCTGCCTAGAACATAAAAGGTACTTTAGAAGTCCTAGTGCATATATTTAGAGCTATGTTATACATTGTACATTAAAGAGGAACAGACAGAATGCTTACAGGGCAATAACCACTCTTTTGATAAAATGTTGAAAAAAAAAAAGAAAAACAGCCTTTGGAAAATAGGTCATACAAACAATTGAAAACCCTAAATCAAACCCTTGCAATATTTAAAGCATGTCTGTTTTTCCTTAGACACTGCTATATTAATACTTAAAGAGGAGCATTGGATTCATGCAAGGGATTTCTAAGGGTCCATTTACACAAAGATTATATGACAGATTATCTGATTATGAGATTATAAGATTTGAAGCCAAAGCAACAAACAGACTATAAACAGAGATCAGGTCATAAAGGAAAGCCTGAGATTTCACCTCTTTTCAAACCCATTCCTGGCTTTGGCTTCAAATCTTTGGCAAATCTTTCTGTGTAATTGGGCCCTTCTCCTATGGCTCAATAAAACTAATATACATCTATTATTATGCACATTAAGATTTTCTTTAATAAATAATTACTAGAAAATCTAACCTTTAAAGGGAACCAATCATGCAAAAACAAAATCACTGTTACAGCTATAAATAAGCACCTACATGCCCCCTTTTTTCTGAGCATGAAAGTAAATGCTATTAGTGTTACTTATATGCCCTGAAAAAGTACTTTTTTTTTAAAACTTATTCATCTAGTTATGATGTTGACACGAAAACTTGCCAGCAATCTCGCCGCCCTGGGAGCGTTGGCGCTCAGGAAGGTCCCTCTGTGACTCTTTAAAACTGCTTTGAAACTGTGATGCTTTCAGGAAGGCGTGATTACCGGCAGGATTTCCCACCAGCCGTGACTAATTAGTAGCTCTAGACCACCCACATGCCTAGAGAAATACGTTTAGAAAATTACTTTTTGGGGACATAAGTAATGCTTATAGTATTTACTTATATGCCCGGAAACAGTGCTGGGGGCAGAGGAAGCGTGCTACGCATGCGTGCGAAACAGCCGTAGCTTTGACTTGCCATCGTCCATACCCCACTTTTAATTGCATGGAATAAAGCAAGCATTTTTATATCAGCAAGATGGCGAGTGCTGCTTCTTGTCTATATGTGCATTCTTGATGAACTATATCTTATGAAGGTGTGCAACACCTCGGCTGAGAGTCAGCAGTGGAAACATTCCACAGGTGCCAGAGTAAATGCAGAAGTGAGAGTCCTGGTAGTGCTAAGACTATTCCATCTGTGTGTGCAATACACTCTTTGTTTTTTTGTCTGTACTTTAGCCACATGCAGTGTGAACAGAAGCATTGGAGTGCTGCCAATTTCTGTTTTTTTTTTTCTCCCCCTATTGTATGTATGTGTGGGGGGAGTGAGGCTACCTCCTCTTGGCTTGGACTCTGCCCAGTTTGTAGGCTTAAAGGGGTTGTCCAGTGTGGAGGCACTTTTTTGGGGGGACCGGGGAGGAGGTGGCTGAAATAAAAGATGTTCACTCACCTCCCCCGGTTCCAGCGGCGGCTCACTCATCACGGCGCTCCGGTTCCCGGACGTCTCAGGCTACGTCTCAGGCTACGTCTCAGGGCCGCTCAGCCACTCGGTGAAGGAGGCGGGATCCGTGTGAAGTTCGCTCGGATCCCGCGTCCTTCACTGAGTGGCTAAGTGGCCCTGAGACGTAGCGTCTCGGGCGGCGTCAGACACCCGGAAGCGGCCGCGGACTGGAGCGCCGCGATGAGTGAGCCGCCGCTGGAACCGGGGGGGTGAGTGAACGTCTTTTATTTCAGCCACCTCCTCCCCAAAAAAGTGCCCCCACACTGGACAACCCCTTTAATGTTAGTCCAGGCAAAATAGTTTGCTTATTTTTTTTTTTTAAATATCTCTACAGCAAGTTTTTATTGCGTATACACCAGGGGGAGTATGTATGGTAAGCCCCTGCACCTAAAGGTTGCTTTTGCACTTTTTGTTATATATATATATATATATATATATATATATATATATATATATATATGTCATCAGTCATAACTAGAGATGAGCCGAAAATTCGGTTTACGAACTTTGGGTCAAACTTTTTAAGATTCTCAAATTGAATTCTAACAAATTTCAATAAAACAGCCAAACTATAGTAGCTACAATACTGGGACTCTTACAGAATGACGAGATTGTTAACACGTTCTTGTAAAAGTGTCAAAATGATTTATTAGTGATCTGAGCGTTCACCTTACGTAATCATGGTCACACTCCACTTCTACTGTGTTCTAGAAAATGTTTTCCATTAGTAATGAAAACAAATTTTTAGAACACAGTAGGAGTGGAGTTTGACCACTGATTATATAAGGCGCACATTCAATTCACTGATCCCAGTAAATTGGTATAACTCAGTAAGAGTTTACAGGAGTTTGCAGTGCCCAGTAAGTGAATAATATGGACTGTGTCTTCACTAGTCCCAGTGAATTCCTATTCTCTCCTATCCTCTCCTCCCTGTCCCCATATCACTCTGTTAGTCTCTCCCTGCTGTGCTGCGATTTTGCACTCTCCTCCACACACAGCCGACTGGCCACCTCTGTTGACGAACCGCCTTATATAGAGGGTGAGGTGCTGACCTCACAGAGGGGCCTGCAGCTGATTTGACGGGCGCTAGGGATTATGGTTAATTATTTTCTCTTGTCCAGTGTTGCTCCAGACAGCTAACATGTGCGGGCCGCCATTTCGTTTCTTTGAGAATTTCATTAACGAATGGATGTGAATTTGCTTCGCAGAACAAAGCGAATTGACAGCGTGATTCACAGCTAATCTTGCTTCGTTCATCTCTAGCCATAACTTATAGTGTCTTCTCCCATTCAACCATGCAGTAAAACTTAACATTTTATCTTTATCCTGTATAAAGGCAATGATAAAAAATATTTATAGTTTTTTCATATTTTAGCATTTTTCCAGTATTTTTATGAATACATGGTACTTTTTGTATCAGATTCCAATGCTTTTTTTTTTTTTCGGGATGAACTGTAGTTTTTATTGGGGCTGTTCTGAAGTTTAATATCTTTTATTTTTGGGGGGGATGGGTGAGATGGAAAAAAAGCAATGCTGCAATTTTTTTTTCAGTGTTTATGTTGTAATGTGTACTATATTGCTTGGGTTTTTGGGCAATTTTTTTAATGCCTTTTCTATAATGCTTTGGTATCCTGAACATACCAAAGCATTATTATTGTGTCATACCGACAGACAGTGTTATACCGATAGATAATATACTGTATTAGGGTATAAACCCAAACACCGTATACGTAGCGTATTTACTGCTGCGATACGCAGCAAACACGCAGCAAATACGCAGCAGATTAGATCTAAGTAACTGAACACAGCATCAAATCTTCACCATCAAATCTGCTGCGTATTTGTTGCGTATTTGTTGCGTATCTGCTGCGTATACGGTGTGTGGGTTTGTACCCTTAGGGCTCGTTCCCACTGAGCAAAAGCAGCTGAATTTCTGCGCTGAATCAGCGCTGAAATTTCAGCCGTTAAAATAGGTGCAGAGCTAATTTCCATTGTGTTGAATGGAAATTCTGCTCTGCAGTTCACACAGTGGAATTTCCGCACTTAACTAATCCGCTTTCCGCCAGAAGAATGAACATGTTCATTCTTCCGCTAGCGGAAGCCTATACAAATCAATGGGGCTCTGATTTTCTGTTTCAGCGCGGAATACGCGCGTATTCAGCGCGGAATACAAGTGGAAATTACTCGCTGAATCAGCGCGGAAATGGGGAAAGGGGGGGGGGAGGAGGATTCTAGTATATATTCTGGTATAGTCTAGTTTACTCACCAAATACTCGCTGAATTTCAGCGCTGAATGCATGCGGATTCAGCGCGGATTCCTCGAGTATTCCGCGCTGAATTTGTCAAGAGCTGATTACGAGCTGAACACTTTCCTAGCAGAATACGCAGGGATTCTGCTTACATTCTGCTTATATTCTGCTCGGAATTCAGCGTCAGTTGATTTCAGGCGGAAATATTTCCTTGCGTAATCCGCTCCTTTTGCTCTGTGTGAACGTAGCCTTAGACTGTGTCTCTACAGTGTACAGCCCAATACATGTTAAACTACATAGCCATGGCAGTCCCAGGAGAGACATGTTAAAAGACTCCCTGCTGCCATGGCAACCATCGGTGCACTGTTATCTCTGCATGCAAATGGTGACAGAGGGCACTCACTCCCCTGTTTAGATCTATTAGATGTCACCTGGTCTATTTTGACCGCATAGCATGTAAGGAGTTAACTGCTGGGAATGGATTTGCCTCTGTTCCCAGCAGTAGCAGCAGACTCCTAGTTGTGTATTACAGAGAGCCTAATGCTCTAACTAGAACAGTGCAGACAGTGGGAGAAGGAGCCCCCTCCCTTTGTGCACAGCATGTAAAATGCGGGGAACAGACTCACCTTGCAGAATTGCTCTTTTTCTATCCATCCCTTGCATCAAAAAATAAAAAGATGTTTTACAAACTTCAGAATAGCCCCAATTAAAAAGAAAAACTACAGCTCATTCCCAGCAGTTGCAGCAGTGTCCTGGCTTTGTGTTCTGTTGCTTGATCCCGGTGGGTGCAGTGACTAATTCCCAGCTCTTTAGATTTAGCAGTTGGTAGACCCATCCGAATCTAGTGGTTAGAGGAGGCCCCATTTGTCACCCTATATGTGTCCCTGTGATGCAAGCAGAGGGGCCATTGGGTTGCCCAGGTTTGTTGTATAGCATATTGTAATAGGCTGTCTGTCAGTAAAAGGAACAGGCCAAATACACTGCAATTCAAATGCAACTCCTTCTAAAGTCTTTAATTATTAAAATCTTAGGTTGACAGAACTATGTGAAGACAAGTTTTATTGGCAACCTATATTGTACCTTATAAAGTATATATGGCCTTAACTATGCTCCATAACTGTCACATTTTTTGGTCCCAGCTGTGTTCCCATTGTGGCAGCATCTGATGACATCCCACTTCCCCGATACCCCAGTCACAGTGGGCGTTTTAGGGAAGCAAGATGGATATGTATGGGCTCTTCGGTGGTTTTAATGCAAGAAGAGGCAGTAAGGGAAATTTTTATGTTTTGGCTGGAAACTTTTTTTTTTTTTTAAAGAAGCCCCCTGAGCAATGAGCTGATCTCCATATGTCCGGTCACGCTAACCCCCCTGTAATTAGCAGTTGCCATGTTTGGTCATACATTATATTCCAGCCATTCCAATAAATATCTATTAATATTTAAAGGGGTTGGACACTTTTCATTTTTATTTGTTCTGTATACAAATGCAGTATTGGTGTTATGTCCCTTACTGATTTACAGAGGCTTCTCTTAGAAATGCTGTGTTATGCAGCTCCACAATCTGTCCTTGTGTGTGGCAGAACAGATCTTCTCTTAAAGGAGAAGTCCAGCGAAAATATTTATTAAACTATTTTATTACCTCCCAAAAGTTATACAAATCACCAATATACACTTATTACGGGAAATGCTTTTAAAGTGCTTTTTTCCCTGCACTTACTACTGCATCAAGGCTTCACTTCCTGGATAAAATGGTGATGTCACGACCCGACCCGACTCCCAGAGCTGTGCGGGCTGTGGCTGCTTGAGAGGATGATGGCAGGGGGATACTGGGGGACACAGGGCACTGGAGGGACACTGTGCATCCCTCTGCCATCATCCCCGCACAGCTCTGGGAGTCGGGTCGTGACATCACCATTTTATGCAGGAAGTGAAGCATTGATGCAGTAGTAAGTGCACTACTCCCTCCAGCACTGACATGACGTCATTGCGTCTGCTGGAGGATCCATCCTGTTCCTCGCAGGCTGGAAGAGAAGATGAGAAGAGAAAAGGACCCCGCCGTATGCCAGGATAAGGTGAGTATACACTGGGGGGATTATGACTATAAGGGGGAGCACTGGGGGGATTATTACTATAAGGGGGAGCACTGGGGGATTATTACTATAAGGGGGAGCACTGGGGGATTATTACTATAAGGGGGGAGCACTGGGGGGATTAGTGCTATAAGGGGGAGCAATGGGGGGATTATTACTATAAGGGGGGCACTTATTACTATTTGGGTACTGCACAGTGAGCATTATTACTATATATGGCAAAGCAGGAGGCATTATTACTACATGGGGCAAAGCAGGGGGCATTATTACTATATGGGGGTAGAGCAGGGGATTGTACATACAGGGGGCAAGCCACATACCTACTGACTGTACTGCACATGACACAAAGAAGTGGAAGTTGTAAAAGTGCGAAGCCTGAGATGATTGTGTGGCAGGTTCAGAAGAGATAAATTGTTGCTGCAAGAAATCATCATGGTGGCCTGGGCCAGAAGGGGAGGAAAAGTGACGCTTCAGATCAAAGAAGACGTCACCTGTGAGACTCTTTTTTTTTTTTTTTTTTTTGCCACAAGTTAAAAAAAAAGGTTGAATAACACGGCTCTATGCCATAATACACTCCATAGTAACACCCCCCTCCCCGCTTGACATCATTTGAGAGGGGGGGGGGGGGGCAATTTTAGCAAGATTTGCCCTGTAGTCAAAATTACCTAGAAACAGCCCTGTCTGAACCATTGCTGGAAACACAGAATTACATTTATGATTGCCTTCCTTCCCCTAACTTTGGAGTGCAGTATTACCAAAACTATTTATTTATTTTGCCCTCCTTATTATTTTCTGTAGTTTTTTGGTTATGCAATACTCTACATGAAAATGCTGATATATGTATATCAGTATCTATACATATATTAGAAATGCTTGAGTCTCATACGGCAGCAAACTGATAATATCATTTTCTTTCCATTTCTGTGCATAAGGGATTAGGTCTGTAGAAGAAGTGATTAGACTTCTAATCCTAAACACAGTAAAGAACATTATATTTTTTTAGCCCTCTATGACTCCTGGTAATTCTGTTATTTAGCTTATGTATAACTCTTTAGTGTGCTGCCTACCTGTAACACCAGTTTGTATTGCCGGTTGATGGGTTGCAGAGAGTGGAACAGCCAGGCCCAAGTCAAACACTTTGCACATGTCATTGTGTAGAAGCTCCAAGCAACTGGCAAAATGTACCCATAGTCGCTCCAACACCCGTCGGTCTTCCTTGCTTAGCTGCTTGTCCCGAAGAGCAGCAGTTAGTACATTCCTGTTGCTTACTGCCAGCTCTTGTGCTCGTTCCCTTGTGCGTCTTAGTTCATCACGCAGGTGTTTGCTGTCTGACGAGCCACCAACAGTGATTGCCAAGTGTCTGTAGCAGGCCACCACCTACCCATTGATATATAAAAGGTAAAATAAACTAAAGCAAATATAGCTTCCATTTGCCACAGAGTTATTAGCTGGTAAGGTCAAACACAGTAGTTTAGTAGATGGAAGGGAGAACCTCATGACTATGTGATCAGTCTACAAATAGGATTTTTTTGTAGTCTGTACCCATGTTGACACACAGGTTTTTTAACTAATATTTTAGCTGATACTAGGGAAAAATTTTGACCTGACTGCAGACAAAGCTGTATTGCTATGTACACACACAGGTTTAAAAAAAACAACATATTTTGAGGTTGAAAAATCGGTCAATTTTATAGGCAAAAAATGTCTTAAGCTTTTAGACTTTTCTTTGCCTTTAAATGTTTTTTTCAGCCCATTTTGAGGATTCCTTTTTTGAGGATTTTGCAGACTTGTTTTTAGCAGATGAGACATACGCCAAACATATGGACATATTTTGGCACATACAGTAAGTGGCCCATAATTACTGTAGTCCTTTGCACTTGAAGGGAATCTAATTGGGAAGCTGTAATTCGCGTTCCAAACTGCTGGCACTTTTAGTTAGGGTCCATTTACACAGAAAGATTATCTGACAGATTATGTGCCAAAAGATTTGAAGCCAAAGCCAGAAACATACTATAAACAGAGATCAGGGTCATAAGGGAAAGCCTGAGATTTATCCTCTTTTCAAATCCATTCCGGGTTTTGGCTTCAAATCTTTGGCAGATAATCTTTCTGTGTAAACGGACCCTTAGGTGTTAGATCAGGGAGACACATGGCCCCTTTCATACTGTACATCTGTCTGTGATTCCTTTCATATATGGTAAGGAGAGTCGAAAAGGCTTTCCTGAGCTCTTGAAGTGCAGCAAGCTGTAACACCTACTTACCTCCCCCCCATACATGATCCTGCTTGGGATTCAGCTTCCAGGTCTCAATCAATAGGGAGGGGAGAGAGAGGAGGCATCCCAGCTATTCAGGAGCTTGGAAAAGCCTATATGACTCCTTGTACTGAAGAATTGAAGCATTTCTCTACATCCTAGAAGCACAGCTGAATATTTGAAAGCTAACAAGTGTCTTCTTGACCTAACAGCTATTTAACATTGTCAGCAGTTTGGAACATGAGTTAGGCGGCATTCACACGTCTGCAATTTTGCGGACCTTACAGATAGGAAAGGCAAGTAATGGGCAGGTTCACCGCCCAGCATCATGTATCAATATCATAAGAGCAGTGGTAAAACTTTTGAATCTCTGCAGCACTGTAGTCACAGAGCTGCGTGGCTCTATCATTACAGTGCCACAGCGATTCAAAGAGTTTCCCCGCTGCAGGCATGATATTGATACATGATGCTGAGCGGTGAACCAGTCCATTACTTGCCTTCCCTGTCCATAAGGTCCGGAAAATTGCGGACGTGTGAATTCAGCCTTAGGCCATGTTCACACACTGTCTGACATGTTCACCCGGCCGATACTGAAGTATCGGCAGGATGAACATCACTTCATTTAATTTGGAATGCAGGCGCATTCGGGTGTGCCCGCACTCCAATTTGCCATAGATCACAGTGTAAAGTACAGTCGGGAGCCGTACTTTACATTGTGAGCACAGCCTATTTTGTACGATCACTGTTCACCAAACTGCTGCCTTACAAAATAGACCTGTCAATTATTTTGTGTGGCCGCAGAGAACAACGGCTGTAGTGTATGCACTATGGCCATTGCTCCATACACTGCTATGTAATTAGGCAGTGCTTTTAAACAATGTGCGTTTATGCAACCAGCAACAAAGGCCACTGTTTAAAGGGGTACTCCAGCGGTGGGGGGGCACTTTTTCGCTGGGACCGGGGACGAGGTGGCTGAGGGAAAAGACGTCCACTCACCTCCCCAGTCCCAGCGGCGGGTCCCGCATCGCGGCGCTCCGGTGCCCGGTTCCCGGCTGCTTCCTAGTGTCTGACGCGGGCCCGAGACGTGACGTCTCAGGTCCGCTCAGCCAGTCAGTGAAGGAGGCGGGATCTGTTTCAAGTCCGCTCAGATCCCGCCCCCTTCACTGACTGGCTGAGACGTCACGTCTCGGGCCCGCGTCAGACACCAGGAAGTGGCCGGAAACCGGGCAATGGAGCGCCGTGATGCGGCACCCGCCGCTGGAACCGGGGAGGTGAGTGGATGTCTTTTCCCTTGGCCACCTCGTCCCCGTTCCCAGCGAAAAGTGCCCCCCCCTCCTGCTGGAGTACCCCTTTAACAACAAAATACAGTGTGTGAACGAGGCCTAAGAGCTGACAGATTCTCTCAAATTTTACTGCCATAGCAATTTAAGAAAAAAAGTTAAAATAATGTTTTCCAACTGAAAAAAAGCACCTTTTGATATTTTTCAATATAAAATGACATTTTTGAGGCACAACTACTTTCTTGAAAAAAGAGCACCACCCCGTCCCCAGGTTGTGTGTGGTATTACAATTCAGCTCCATTCACTTCAATAAAACTAAGCTGCAAAACCACACCCAAGATGAGGACAGGAGAGGTGCTGTTTCTGGAAGAAAGTTCCATGCATAATACGAACAGGTTGGAGGAGCACAAGACCATGCACCTCCCTTGGCATCCTCAACAGGCGTATGCAGGCTCAGTGGAGGACTTATTACGGATGGAATTGCTGCTCAGCATACAGAAGAGAAAGGATGGGGCACAATGGGAGGAATTATGAGTATGTATAGTGAATACCTTCCCTAATACACTGTCAAATTATGCTATAAAGTGGTCAACCCCTTTAATCAGCTCTACTCTTTTTTTTTTTTTTTTTTACCTATTTAAATATAAAAGTGGAGGGGTGAGGATAAAAAGTACATTTTATTACTGTGTGACAGGAGATTGAGCCTGCAGTTTTTTTTTTTTACAGAAAAATGTGGCTCTAACCCCCATATAACTATCCCATGTCTCCATAACTCCAGTTTCCTGCGAGACCCATTGTAATGTAAGTCAACACAGTGGGAAGCTTGTCTCATAGGGTATAGTTAGATGTGACAGAGAGCGGGTAGCACAGGCGCTGGGAAGTCTATTTCAGTGCCAAATTAAAAATAGATTAGAGAAATGATTTGTGCCCAGTCCTGCTCAATAGTGTTTTTTTCACAAAGTGACCCTCACCACTAGTGGTACACGTTAAACTTCAGAATTGTATAATCAAATATTACTGTCACTTTTTCTTCATGTATCTGAAAGAGAGAAGCTCTGCTTTCACCATCAGCTTCCCACAGTACACATAATCCTACTACATATCTATTCTTGTCCAGCTACGCTGCCTGGTCATCTGTCTCATCTCATTCAGTTGGTAGCACTTATCCTTGTACTGACATTGAGCACTTGTCAACCACACAACAGATACAGAATAACACAATGGCAAAGAGCAATTTAAGAGTTAATTTAGTGTAAACAGTTATAAATGAAATTACCAGAAGAATTATACCACGTGATCACACACAAAAACAGCCGCTTTAGCATTGTTTTAAACCGAATGCAGAAAGAACAGTAACAATGAAATACCTTGTTCAGTGCCTCCACTACAGCATTGCACTCATCCCTCACTCTCTGAAAGTTTGCCTGCCCTTCAACGGCCACCTTATTATTTTGCATAGGCATCGCTGCTTACTCCTCGAGACAAGTCGCTATTAAGTTTTGAAAGTTATCAAGCCGCTTGTTGTTTCTCCCTTGTTAAGATTGACATCTTCAGCCTTGAATTGCTGGGTGCTATGTTGCCATGTAGTCCCTCATTGAGTCATCAAATTTCCCTTTTTAGGATGAAATAGTGGAAGCAGCCTTCCTGAATTCAGTCAAGCAGAAGCATTAACAAGAAGAGTGCTGATAAGTAATCCAAGGGATTATGAAAGGAGGTCCCAACCCTTGGTGAAATGAAAAGGCCTTCATAATCTACTTATCCCTTACTCTTAGCTTTGGAGCCCAATTGTTCTCTATACAGGTCTGTTGTATGCTATTGTATAAGGTTATGCCTACAGTTTTTATTTGTTATCATGTGTTCTAAAAGCACCAAAATGTATATATTATAATAGGCTGTGTACAGGGGTGTAACTAGGATTCATGGGGCCTCATAGAAAAAATACTCAGGGCCCCATGGATTCTGTGTGGGCCCCCCCATACTCACATGACCTGATGCA
>NW_027209164.1:20000-32251 GCF_027789765.1 Dendropsophus ebraccatus
AGAATGTAGCGGCAGTCCTGCCATGTAGGGGCAGTCCCATAATGTAGGGGCAGTCCCATAATATAGCGGCAGTCCCGGCATGTAGGGGCAGTCCCGGCATGTAGCGGCAGTCCCGACATGTAGCGGCAGTCCTGACATGTAGCGGCAGTCCTGACATGTAGCGGCAGTCCCGACATGTAGCGGCAGACCCATAATGTAGCTGCAGTCCTGACATGTAGCGGCAGTCCTGGCATATAGCGGCAGTCCCGGCATGTAACCTTCTGAACTGAGTAAGGGCCCTAATACATGGAGCGAAAATTGTCCGAATCAGGACGCTATCGCTCTGAGAGGACACTGGGGAACATGATCAGGTAGTATATATCACAGACAAGGCCTGAGGACACCGGGGGACCTTAATCAGGTAGTATATATCTTTATTGTTTACTATATACAGCAAGGATTGCACACACATCACTAATGATATACTGTATATATACACATAGGGGGGGAAATTTATCAAACATGGTGTAAAATGAAACTTGCTCAGTTGCCCCTAGCAACCAATCAGATTCCACCATTCATTACTCAGATTCTAAGTAGGTGGAATCTGATTGGTTGCTAGGGGCAACTGAGCCAATTCCTTCTTTACACCAGTTTGATAAATCTCCTCCATAGCTTTTGCTGCATCATAAAAGAGCCATGTAGTAGGCTCTCTAAGCGAGCTCCATTCTACCAGATTGGCGCTCGCTTCTGCGGAATATCAGGCCGTGTAATACGGCCTTAAAAGTGGCCGTACACTTCCAATAACTGCTGGCTGAACAATCCTTCAGCTGACAATTATCTGTCCCATCCGGTCCCGTCCTCCCCATACACAGAAATTTGGCACATCTGAGTGTTCCTGTGTTCTCTATGAGAGGGGAAAGCCATAGCCATACAGATCTGATGGCGGCTTATCTCTCTGAGAACAAAGAGGTTGGGCGTTGATTTTCCATCAAGCTCGACCCCCTATGTCCACTGATATCATCTGTCAGAGGACTGTCCAGAGAGCCCCATACACCTTACGCTGATGGCCGAACCCACCAGGAGCAACAGGTACCACCAACAAAAGAGTAACATGTATGGGGACCTTAAATTGTTGCTAAAATATTTCAGCATTTGGGGCCCCACCTTTAACTTCGCCCAGGGCCACATCTAGTCTAAAACCGGCCCTGATGCTGCCTTCAGCCTTAGTAGGGCTTCCTACCATTGGGTGATGTTAGCCATAGCTACAATGGAGGTATACCACGTTTTGCATTGCTGCTTGGACCCATGTAGCAGTTGCGTAGTCTGCCTCCATGATAGCTATGCCACTGGCTGTGTACAGTAGCGGATTAACTTTACCATAGGCCCTGGGCTGTTCACTAAGCCTGGCCCCCCCAAACCCACTGTAACAATGGCAGCATTACCATGATGTTCATAGTACAGGATGGATAATGTCATGATGTCCTGTTTTGTGTAAAATTGCAGTAAAAAAAAAGCAGCAATTTTTTTTGCAAATCATGGCAGAACTGTAGCCAGGAGACAATACTCTACTGAAAGTCTTTTTGGGTGGTCATGGGCCCCCCCAGGAGTACAGGGCCCCGGGATACTGCCCCAAGCTGACCAATTATAATCCACTAAAGGCTGTGTACTGTTTATACACCTTATACTTGCTTTATCTATATTTGTAAGGTCTCATTCTCTAGAGCTTTGTAAAAACTCTGTCCTAATGGGCACATGTATCTGAAGGGGAATGGGGTGGGTTATACTTAATATATTTGTAGCAGTGATTCTGTAGAGAGAGATCTGGAACTACATTCGCTACTGGATTGAGCAAAGAATGCACATTTTTTTCCCCCCTTTAAACAACTTCTGAAATTGCTTTGTCAGAAACCAAAGTACTGGTAACTGTCCTGGGGTATTAGTGTGGCCCTAGGCTGTAAGCACCCCACCATCACTGGGAAACCTCAGCAGATTCTTGAGAGCAACTTTTTAAGCCCCTGCTAGTTCTATATAAATCAACCTTAACTTGCTAAGTACATGGACACTTTAGCAGTGTTTGGGATTGCATATGGAATATGTATCTTACAAGAATTTACTAGAGATGAGCGAACCTGGAGCATGCTCGAGTCCATCTAAACCCGAATGTTCGGCATTTGATTAGCAGTGGCTGCTGAAGTTGGATAAAGCCCTAAGGCTATGTGGAAATCATGGATATAGTCATTTGCTGTATCCATGTTTTCCAGACAACCTTAGAGCTTTATCCAAGTTCAGCAGCCACCCCTAATCAAATGCTGAACGATCGGGTTCGGATGGACTCGAACCCGAACCCGATTCGCTCATCTCTAGAATTTACCTGTCTGTGCTCCTGATGCATCTGCTATCTTTCCCTCCATTTTCTCTCTATTTTATGCAGCAGTGCCAGAATTGCCATATTTTAAAGATATTACAAAGCCCCTCCTCCAATAAAAGTTGAAGTTACCCTCTTTTACCATTTTACAAATAAAAATATGTAAAAAAAATGAAACAAACAACATATTGGTATCACAGCATGCAGAATTGTCCGTTCTATTATAATATAACAATAATGTCCCCACACAGCGTACAGGGTTCACAAAACAAGGAAAGCACCAGGATTGCTGTTAATTTTTTTTATTATATATCAGGAAATAAATAAGAAATCAAAAATTCCCATTTACACCAATATGGTACCAATAAAAACTATAGATCATTGCGCAAAAATCAGTCTCCAAACAGAAAAGCGTTATGGCGCTTAGAAGGCGAGGAGAAACAGTACTCTAGTGTGTCCTGCATATACATGCATCAATTACCTTTGGTCATGAAGGGGTTAAAAATAATTGTAAATAATATGAATATGAAGAATGAATATATGAACACTATGCAACAAGGATTCAATGGGTCATGCATCAATGCACAGGTCATATTTGGACATCAGCTTATGGGATCATAATGATCCCATAAGCTGATGTCCCTATGTCTGCCCCCTCTCCTATGTCCCCTGTCGGCTGTTTACAATCTGGTGACAGCGGGATAGGGCAGAGCGCACGACCCTGCCTTCCTTCTCCCCCCCCCCCCCCCCACTGCCCTCTGTAGCCGGAAACTGGAAGACTGAGGCTTCAGGTTTCCATGGCTACATCAGGGCTCTGCGATCACTTCCCAGAGCCACGATGGACAGTGGACAGAGAATTCTCCTCTGAGAGGGAGAATTCCTCTGTCTGGAGCCCTATAGATGCTGCGGTTGTGCTGACCACAGAATCTATAGGGTTAACTCTCAGCGCGGGATAGCCGGGACCCGCCGCGGATGACATAGGCGCAGCTTCTGTACCTGTGTTATCCTCGATCGTAAATTAACATCACTGCAGCCTTGGGCATAGGCTGCAGCGACATTAATTTACTGTGCAGCAGCGGAAGGGGTTAAAAATGGCAAAAGGGGCATGATTTAAACTTTAATAGGGAAGAGGTTTATTGTTCTTTTTAAAAACATTTTTTTTTAATACTTTTTAAGACACCCTAGGGTAAGATGCAATCATTGCATTATTTTACATTTGGAAGCATTGAACTGCAGTTCCCAATGTTTGGACCACTTATCTAGTAAAGCTAAATAATTTTCCATAATACTGACTCCTCCAGGAATATCAACCCTATTGAACACTTTAGTGTCATCAGCAAACAGACAAATGTTGCCTACCAGATCTTTTGTGTTGCTTAAAACCATATTAACCCTTACCTGTACTAGCACATAACTACATCCTGGAAAAAGCTAAAAAGCTGTTCTCCAATCATTAGGACCATCTCCTGTTAGGAGGGATTGGTTATACAGATCAGTTGGGGCAACAATCACAGATCGAAGTTCTGTAGGGTGGACTTCTTTTAGACCTATCACCTATCAACTTTAAATGGACAAGTTCCTCTAAAACATTGGCCTAAGGAAACACTGGAGCTGCCCAACCATACTGTAATTCTGAAAGCTGCTTTCTGAGGATGTTGGCTCACAAAGTAAGTATGCTGGCTTTTATGTTTTAATGCATAGGGAAGCATATACTACAGTATTAGATTTGCCTGGAAAACCACTGTAACCTCTTATCAGTCTAAAGGTCACACAAGATCCACAGAGTATGATGTGACAAGTGTTTTGTGAAAAATGCCTCTGGTCTCTGCTCATATTTAGAATACTCTTAAACTGTGCCTCACATTATTGCCTGCCATTGTGCAGGCACTGTAGCTGCCTTTATTAGCAATACTGCACAGCTAAGGCTTAACTTCTTTCATAAGGGTCCTTTACACACACAGTTACATGACAGACTTTGAAGCCAAAGTCTATATATAGAGAAAGCAATCGTGTCATCCCATGCAGAGATTATGTATCCAGTAGGTGGCAGTAAATGATGTTAGTTTACATAAAGAAATAGCAAAAAGCTGCACCATTTAAAGCATATTGAAACTTGATAGAAAAAAAATGCCTCATTTTGTGCACCAGAAAGAATGTCCATATTAGTATAATAAAAATGTAAAGAGGGTCCTTAGGTCCCTGACATGTCTATTTTAATACTAGAAATAATTTGGGAGCATCCACCATGCATTTCCTTTCTTGCTCCTCTTGTAAATTGTATGAATAATTGAGAATGGAAGCTCTTATTCATCTGGTCAGTGGGTGTGTATTTCTACACAATTTGAAAGTGTTTGGTCAGTGCCAGCTAAGGAGATGGAAGGCCCTGATTTTAATTTCCTAAAGAGGAGCAATGGATAGTTGTAATAAAAGATGCACCTGTATTGTCATTTCATGGGGAAGGTAGGTTGTTGTAAGTTTTAAGTCTCTATTGATGATGTGTATTCCTGCCACTGTCTGATGATTTCTACAAACCAATCCTGAGCTATCTACTTCAGGTTCTCTTGCCCTATCACAGAGGGTTTTCCTATGTCTATTGCCCAATCAGACCCCCCCACATTATCCTTATATATATAGTGGGGTGGCACTAATGGGTGCAGTTTAGTTGTTCCAGTGTATGAGAGAGTGTAAAGACACAGAACCTACTAAGAGTATTCCTCCACACCCTGGCCTACCGCCAGGATTCTTGTATGGGACTGCTACTTTATTTCTTCTAACTACAGAGATCCTAGCCATGACTGGTTAGAGCACCATGTGGAGGGACTGTGGTGAAGGATTTTGTCAGGGGTGTCAGTATTTGTTGAACTGCACAGTTTGTGAACCATTCAGATGCTGCTGTGCTGAAAGTGTATAGTGAGTTGAAAAATGGCACCTTAGTGCTCCATAGGTTCAATGTTGCGTATTCCCTAAGGTGCCATTGATGTTATAGGTGAACATTGGCTATAAAGGGTGGACCAACACCCTACAGCGAAGTGGCTCATCGCTGAAATAAGCCAGGGGGCTACTATACATGCGTCTGAAACAACAGTTCATGGATCTTACTGTGTATATACCTCCAAAGCAGATTTTGCCCAGAATGTATAGGTTTAGTATTACCCCAGGAGAGGCCAGTATACAGTGTAGGGTCTGTCCCTCTCTGAGGTTGCACTATTGAGGCCACATCCTCACTAGCACACCCCCCCCCCGCGCCGTAACCTAATCATCCGCGCCCGCAACCCCCCCCCCCAGGCGTTCTGACCCTGCAGCCACTCACCTGTCCTGCAGCAGCCGTCCGTGTCCCGCAGCCAACGCTCACCGCTGTCTCGCTGGGCCTGCAGCCGCTTACCTGTCCTGCCGCAGTCATCCCGCCGCCAACACTCACCGCTGTCCCCCTCTGCGCACCCGCGCCGTCAGTCAGTAGCTGTCATCGCCCTCCAGCGAGTCGTGAGTGCCTGGGGTCAGCGGGGGCATCGCGGCCCCCGCTGACCCTGGGCACTCACAAATCGATGGAGGGCGATTACAGCTGCTGACTGACGGCGTGGGACAGCGGTGAGCGTTGGTGGTGGGACGGGACGGCTGCGGCAGGACAGGTGAGCGGCTGCAGGGCAGCTGTCTGCCGCCCTCTGCAGGGGCGCAGAATCTGCCGCCTGAGGCGGAATACTCACTCCGCCTCATGGCAGAAGCGGCCCTGTGTGGAGGGATGGTACACTCTATTTGATGGTACACTCTATCAAATGATATGCTAAGAACCTCATTTTTTTTATACAGCAGTTTTGCAATTCTGATTATCTATATTATGCATATATATCTGAGCACTTGCAGTATGCTGTTGCATTATTTTCTTTTTGTGTTTCAGCCATGGTAGCATGCACCTGCATAGGGACTGTTTTTTCTAAGTCCCAGTAACATTTTAAAAGTTTTGTCTTGTTTTGCTGGGGTCTAAGAAGTAGTAGCGGGAGAGGGGGCTTGTGGTCACGCGCCTCTCTCCCGCTCTGTGTCTATGCGAGCAGATGGTTCCATAGACTTATTTTGTGCCATTAAGTTAATAATAAATCATAGCAAAAGAGAAGGAACTGCAGCACCCATCAGCGGGTAATAACAATGTTGATGCTTTATTCACACATGGAGCAGGTAAAGAGGTGAGCAATGGTGGTTTCATGTGATAGTGTTCATGCTTCTTCTTGCTTCTGGCTCTGTGCCAACCGTCTGCTTGAGCTTTTGACCGTGTCTAATAATAAATCTGTCATGACTGTATAACATAAATATTGTACTAGATTATCAAAACTTAAATGTTTAGATTTATTTAAAAAAGTTTAATTTTTCAACTTTTTTGCATTTTTTGCAAACTTGTTTGGTAAAGAGAGCATCTGCACACATGGTCATCTTTTGGTACATAGTATGATACTTCACACTGGGTGCTGGATGTCCATTGAGGGTAGCACTGCTCATTCATTTTTCTGAATGCTGTGTCAGACAGTGTGTGTGTGTGTGTGGGGGGGGGGTAGTGATCTGCAGACAGGCAGTTTTGACGTATTGGGAAGAACAGATTGATCACAGAATTGATAACAGGGATAACATGGAAGAAAAACCGATTAGAACCCTCTGCTAATTCACTTAGAAGCAGGTACAAAATTGTGGCGAATATTACTACATGTATTCCTTCGTGTCACATCTGCATCACAGACTCTGTTCAGCAAGCACACTTTTTTTCAATTTAAATCCAATATATTAATGGCACAAGCCAGAAAGGGATCATTGGGCTCTGTTGATGCCCCTTGTGTAGCAGACTGTTTGGCTCCGTTTTTTGCTGCAATCTGAGATGGAGGTCATAAACGGAGCCTCTGATTCAAATAAGTAATGCAACATAAATATAGTGACAGTTTTTTTTTAGTATGTTGCATTTGAGGTCTGTGGGAGCCCATGCGTGTCTATGGCTGGGTTCACACTACATATATTTCAGTCAGTACTGTGGTCCTCACATTGCAACCAAAACCAGGAGTGGATTGAAAACACAGAAAGGATCTGTTCACACAATGTTAAAATTGAGTGGATGGCCGCCATTTAAATGGCAAATATTTGCTGTTATTTTAAAACAACGGCTTGTTATATTGAAATAATGGCAGTTATTTCACCGTTATATGGCGGCCATCCACTCAATTACAACATTGTGTGAAACAGAGCCTTTCTGTGTTTTTAATCCACTCCTGGTTGTTGGTTGCAATATGAGGACCACAATACTGACTGAAATATACGTAGGTGTGAACCCAGCCTATATCTGATAAACGCTTGCAAACTTTGCAATGAAACGTAGAACAGTCTCACAGAACCTTACCAGTGTTTTGTACAGAAGAACAAATGTTCTGTCTTTTTTTGTAGATTCGCTAATAAGAGGAACAACATTTCCCCATTGAATGGTCTTAGAGTTTGATTTGTAACATGGTGTTTAAGTTGTAGATGAATTTCCCCTTTAAAGTATAGATCACCAACTGTGAAGTTGAAACAGGTGTCTTTACTTCTCTTTTTTCATTTTACAAAGGAACAAGTGTATTGGTTACTTTTCCCCAGACAAGTGATGTTGGGTAGGTGTAGGGATAGGACCAGACCTGGACAAGCTGATTAGAAGGGCCAGCTCTGTCCTGGATAGCCCCCTGGACCCGTTGCAGGTGGTGGGTGACAGAATGATATTGTCCATGTTGAGCTCCATGCTGGACAATAAACTCCCACCCATGCACACGACTGTGATAGCACTGGGAAGTACAGTGAGTGACCGACTCCTTGAGCCAAAGTGCGAGAAGGAACACTATTGGAAGTCTTTCCTCCCTGCTGCGGTTGGGTTGTACAAGCAACACCGACCTGAGCGGAGATCATTCCATACAGAGAACTGATTTATTTATTTTTTTAAGCTTGTGATATCCTTTCTACCTTTATATCTTTTTGCCCTTTTTTCTCTGTGCCTACTGTGATGCCTTAACATCTTGGATTACTTGTCTATCTAAACCTTCTGGAATCTAACAACGCTCGCAGCTTTCACACAGACCACTACACACTTACCCTTACAAGTTGACCATGGAATACTCAAACATTTAAACATAACTTTCTGTACACAGACATGAGGTCACTGTACTGATCTTAAGAACTCTTCCCTGTGACCCCTTTTTTCTGTCTTCTGTTCAGTTTGCAATGTGCCTGGACTTTCCATCCCCTTAGTGCCCCCTAACAAAAAAGGCAGCGTTACCAGTTTTATAAACAGCAATTCAGAAAAACTAAAAGTTCATTTTATCACCATGGCATCTATCTGCTGGGATCTGCAGCTCCATACTGACTAACCCAATTTTAATGAATCCAATTGTAAATTATTTTTATCTCAGGTCTCTGTTTGCACAGAACCCATATCAATTTGGCAGCTTTACCTTTTATATGGCAACTACTTTCTTATGGCTATCTCTGACTAATGTGCCACTACGCCCACTAAAGAGAAGCAACCATGAGGATTTAGGGTTCCCAGTTACAATAATGATGTTCTGAAGAATGCTGCAGTGTTTCCTACCATATTAACTGCTCGTTTGCCATTGCTTTCGTCTATTTGAAAATGTATTTTTTTCCCTCCCCGCGTCAAAGGTGCTTCAACCAAAAAGGATTTAAATGCAATATTTTGGTTTTTTCTTAATTAAATTTATAACATTCTGTTTTCTTTTTGCCATTATGGGTCCATTGAGTTCAGAATTATGAGGGAAACTGAACTTTAATCATATATCAACAGCTGTCACTGTAATGACGGGTGTCTAAATGCAAAATAGCTGATGTCATAATAAAACATCATGTTAACATAGCCTTAACTCCGGCCAAAAAGTATTTTTTAATATGTTATTACTTATGGAAAGTTAGACAAATTCCTATGTACATTAATTATGGGAAATGCACATATAGTGCTATTTCCCTTAATTTAGTAGATCAGAGAGTCCTCAAATTCTCTCAATAACCGCGACGTCACAAATCAGGTGTATTCTTATGAAATGTCCAGCTGGGGGCGCAGTATATGTAGAAGTTCTATGGCACTGTATTGAAGTATATAGAAGAGTATGTAATGTAAAACTACCCTTTATTGATGGACTATGTTTATGGAATAATTTAGTGCGCAAGGACACTTGCTTCCCAAATAAAGGGCACCAAGCAGGGAGGGAGAGAGGTGCCAGTGCATTTAACTACCTCCTCCCTTCCTCCCTCCCTGTTTGGTGCAGTGGGACAGATAGACACTACTATTCCTCCCATCATCTGCTCATAGTATGAGTAGATGATGGGGGAGTAGTAACAGGGAGATCTCCCATCACCAAGCCCCTCCTCAGTTGACATCACCCCCCCACCCACTCCACCCTGCAGCAGCCGCCGCCAGTAACCTCCCCCATAGTAACAAATCTGGTCCCCATCACCAACAATATCGGATGTCGCTGAAGGAGGGGGCTTGGTGATGAGGGATCTCCCTGGTACTACTCTTCCATTATCTGCTCATGCTATGAGCAGATGATGGAGGAGTAGTAGTGTCTATCTGTCCCACTGCACCAAAAGGGGAGGGAGGAGGTAGTTAGATGCCCGGCACCTCTCTCCCTCCCTGCTCGGTGCCGTCCATTTGGGGAGCAAGTGTCCTTGCTCCCCAAATTATTCCATAAACATAGTCCATCAATAAAGGGTAGTTTTTACATTAAAAATTTTTCCATATACTTCAATACAGTCCAAGGCTTTTTACATATACTGCGCCCCTGGCTGGACACTCCATGGGAATTACACCTGATTTGTGACGTCACGGTTTTTGAGAGAATTTGAAGACTCTCTGATCTACTAAATTAAGGGCAATAGCACTATATGTGCATTTCCCTAATTAATGTACATTAGAAATTTGTCTAACTTTCCATAAGTATAACATATTAAAAATTACATTTTACCGAACTTCTCCTTTAGGGTGCCTTCACACGTACCGTATTGCTGCTTATTTCTCGCACAAAACTCGCATCAAACTTGCATGAAAGTCGATGCGTTTTTTTGTGGTGTTGAACTCGCCTGTGAAAATCATATGAAAATCACAACTTGCATGTAAAAATCGCACAAAACACGCAGTGAGAATACACATACATTGGCTTGATAGCAATCAGTATCACTGTGAATTTATGTGCGGGGAAACTCGCAGCGATAAATACACAGCAATTCGGTACATGTGAAGGCACCCTTAATGTGTTGCTACCCTGGTGGAGAGCATAACAAACATACTATTCTTACCTTTCCATGCTCCCCTGGTGTTTCTTACATTTTCTTTGGGTCCTGGCTGAATAATCCCACCTTCACTTCTGAGATGGATTTGTCTAGGCAGTTACAGCCCACTCAGCCAATCACTGACTGAGACAGGACAGCGCCAAGGCCCGTGATTGGCTGAGTGGAATGTCTATTTGTATGTTTGTATGTCTACTTGTATGTTATGCCCAAACATCTTTAATATTGTTTCCCTTGTATATAATGACCCTTACACTAATAGGTGTTTATAAATATGCAGCGTTTTCCCCCTCTATATGGTTTTCACATGTTTGTGCCGTTACATAAAGCTTTGCATAAATATATATTGACATCTATACAGATTGTGTTTCAAGCATTTGTAGTGTTTTATCCCCCCCCCCCCAGCTCCAATTTAACTGCCTTGCTACACATGACCTTATTGCATTCTTCTGGTCCTTATATTTTGAGTCTTGTATAATTTATAATATAGATTCACACCCTTTTTCAGTGTTTCTTATCGAATGCAGGTTGGTTGCCCAGAATCTCTGCACCTCTCTAGATTTGTATCCTGGAGCCAAGCAGGTGAGCCGACACACACTATACCTTTTTCTGAGTGGGATGTCACTGCAGACATGAGTCCCTCTTGTAAGTGGAGACGGGTCATTCAGCTGGGGATCTGAAGATGAGTCACCGGGGGAGCACAGAAATGTAAGAACAGTCTCTTTGTTATGTTCTCCCTAAGGGTCCTATTTCACGGGCCGAGTGGGGCCCGATCTGCTAGATCGGCGCTCATTTACTGGGCCTATTCCACGGCCCGATGATCGTTGAGCGAGGGCTGAGGGACAATCGTTACCGATGTCCTTGCAGCCCTTGCACCATACATTACCTGGCAAGACTTCTCCTCGGCTCCATCTTCCTCCCCGGGTCCCGTGGCACAGCATCAGCAGCTCCTGGCCTGTAATTGGCTGAGCAGTCTGACTGCTCAGTCAGGCCACTCCGGAGCTGCTGGTGCTCAATAACGTTATTCTTTTTTTTTTTTTTTTTTTTTTGTAGGATTTGTATGAATATAGAAATAAAATGTTCTTTCTAGCTACCTGCTGTATTTACCTAATGGTTCCTATTTTTTATTTAATGTGGTTTGAGCTGTGATTTTGAAAAGGCCAATAATGTGCCAATGGCCTTAAAAGGCACCATTAAAAAATATATATTATTTACAGGGACCTATCACAATATATGGCTTTTTGCAAATTAAAGGGAACCTGTCACCCCCCGTGCCGGGGTGACAGGTTCCCGACCCCCCGTTAGAGACCCCTATACTTACCTCATCGCGCCGGGTCCCGCTTCTGAAGATGGTCGGGTCCGGAGATCTCAGCCGCCGCAGCCCGGCGCGCGCGCTGAGAGATGAGTCCAACACCCATAGAGAATGACAGGAGAGTCCAGCGCTCCGTCATTCTCTATGGGTGTTGGACTCATCTCTCAGCGCGCGCGCCGGGCTGCGGCGGCTGAGATCTCCAGGACCCGACCATCTTCAGAAGCGGGACCCGGCGCAATGAGGTAAGTATAGGGGTCTCTAACGGGGGTCGGGAACCTGTCACCCCGGCACGGGGGT
>NW_027209165.1:0-32258 GCF_027789765.1 Dendropsophus ebraccatus
AGATATTAGCACCAAGCCAGGCCAGTGAGTATAGAGGATATAAGCAACAAACCATGGCCAGTGAGTATAGAGGAATATTATCCCCGAGCTATGGCCAGCAAGTATAGAGGGATATCATCCGAGACGCCATGGCTAGCGAGTATAGAGGGATATCAGCCGCATAGGCATGGCCATCAAGTATAGAGCGATATCACCTCCGAACCATGGCCAGCGAGTATAGAGGGATACCAGCCTCGAGCCATGGCCAGCGAGTATAGAGGATCTCATCCCCGAGCCCTGGCCAGCCAGTATTGAGGACATTACCCCAAGCCATGGCCAAGCCATTATAGAGGGATAGTAGCCTCCAGCCATGGGCCAGTGGAGTATAGAGAGATTCATCCCTCCAGCACAGTGGAAAGTTGTACTATCCGCATCGCTTCTTGTTGGGCTCGGAGAGGGTCTATATACCCTGAAACTGGGTAAACTTTGTAGTGATTGGTGTATACGTACGATCGGATGATGGTGGACCACTGCAATGTTTCTATGTAATTGTTATTTTGTATTCCTGTTTTGTCCTCAAAAATGCAAATAAAAAGATTATTAAAAAAAAAAAAAAAAACAGAAGTGACTAGGCACTAACTCCACTGGAAGTTTACAAAGAGTTGCAGGAGAGTCTTTGCACAGCTATTTCCTTATGTCTCTCGCCATTTTTCTCTCTAGTTTGTTGCTTTGCCCTTTTCAGGCATGGACTGGAGAGTCTTGGCTAAAACCTCCCAGTACTTGGATCACAGCTCTCGATCTGCCTTAGGTTAAGCTTTAGCAACTGGAATAGTATTTAGCACTTGGTACAGACAGGGTGCCTTTCCACCCTGCGCTGTAAGAGAAGTCAGATTCTGCTTATAGACAGTACCCCCCATTTACCCCTGTCTGTGAGTACATGTGTGTCTGGCCTGTTCATCACACAAATAACATCACGCGTACACCCCCATATACCGTATACTGTGTAGTACTGGGGAACCACTTTCCATGTTAAGCAATTACTATTGAAGTAACCTGGAATGAAGAAAAAAAAATACTACAACTTCCTTCTTTTTGACTCGCGGCGCCCCGCTATAATGTAAATGATGAGGCAAGACATCACTTGTGCCCACTATTTCTCCCTTAGGGCACTAAACGTACAGGTAAAGCAGCTTACAGTGTGAGGACGCCCGACAATTAGCCCCTCATCTCAGCCCTCTAGAACCTAGTAGGTATGCTAGGGGGGTTTAGGGGGGGTATTAGGAAATTGTTCTCATAAATCAATTTTCATGAATATTCAAGTTTCTAAATAGAAATATAAATATCTTATATAGCCCAGCAGAGTGCCCTATATCACATATATCACATATAACTACCATACAGCACAAAAGCTCAGGGTAATAAGGCCTACATGCAGAAGAGGTGGGGGTCTCTTACTTGGGCAGTACTCTATGAGATGCTGCAATGTAGGAGATCTCCTTTGGCCGCTGCGTAGTGTACAGGAAGTGCTCCGGTGTCCGTCGCTACCATCGCGTCGTTTGTTCCGAATCGTAATAACCATCCTATAATTTCATGGTGGCCGAACCTGGCGGCTAAGTGCAGAATAGTGGCACCAGAACTGTCCTTATCCTGGAAGAGAGGAAGATAAAGTTACGGCATATACTCCACCTGCATAAATATATATACACTCACTATACACATATAGTCCCAGAGGTCCCAGCCAGTTCTCTGCACATTATAGATCTACAGAACGTTGTCTCTTTAGTAGAGATCAGCATTGGAAATTACAACAACGAAATCACAGGAAATCACAACGAATCACAGGAAATCACAACAAAATCAAAGGAAATCACTGCCATCCAAAAGCTGCACATCTTTGCACATATGTAAAATGTGGGATTTTTCCTTCTTTTGCTCATATGATTTTTCTAAAAGATGGCAAGCTTAGTGCGGGGGCGGGGGGGGATAAAGGAAGAGACCTAGAGTCTAGAGCAGCCTTACACATTTACCATAATTCATCTCAGACTCCTTTAGCTGTTTCTATATAAACGCTCGGCGGCTTTCACGTGTCCGTTACTGAGGAGCGGCTTCTTTCTGGACAGATTTGCGGAGGTTCCAGTGATGGCCTTCTGGAAGTTTCTCCATCTGCAACAGGGTCTTTGGAGCTCGGCACAGTGACCATCAGGTTCTTGGTTTTCTCTCTTCCCCTTCTTCACCATTACCTAGTTTTGTGGGGCAGCAGTTCTAGGCGGAGTCCTGCTTGTTCCTCCTTTTAAGAATGTAAGAATCATGGAAGCCGCTGAGCTCGAAGCTTTCAAGGAGGCAGAGATGTGTTTGTCCCCTTCTCCAGAGCTGCGCAGCCCTGTCTCTGAGCCCTACAGGAAGCTCTTTTCTCTCCCACCACCAGTCCTGTCTCTGAGCTCTACAGGCAGTTCTTTCCTCCTCCACACAGTCCTGTCTCTGAGCTCTACAGGCGGCTCTTTCCTCCTCCACACAGTCCTGTCTCTGAGCTCTACAGGGAGCTATTTCCTCTCCTCCACACAGTCCTGTCTCTGAGCCCTACAGGCAAGCTCTTTCCTCCGCCACACAGTCCCTGTCCTCTGAGCTCTACAGCAGCTCTTTCCTCCTCCACACAGTCCTGTCTCTGAGCCCTACAGGCAGCTCTTTCCTCCCCCACACAGTCCTGTCTCTGAGCTCTACAGGCAGCTCTTTCCTCCTCCACACAGTCCTGTCTCTGAGCTCTACAGGCAGCTCTTTCCTCCTCCACACAGTTCTGTCTCTGAGCTCTACAGGCAGCTCTTTCCTCCCACACAGACCTGTCTCTGATCTCTACAGGCAGCTCTTTCCTCCTCCACACAGTCCTGTCTCTGAGCTCTACAGGCAGCTCTTTCCTCCACACACAGTCCTGTCTCTGATTCTCTACAGGCAGCTCTTCCTCCTCCTCCACACAGTCCTGTCTCTGAGCTCTACAGGCAGCTCTTTCCTCCCCCACACAGTCCTGTCTCTGAGCTCTACAGGCAGCTCTTTCCTCCACACAGTCCTGTCTCTGAGCTCTACAGACAGCCATTTCCTCCCCCACACAGTCCTGTCTCTGAGCTCTACAGGCAGCTCTTTCCTCCTCCACACAGTCCTGTCTCTGAGCTCTACAGCAGCTCTTTCCTCCTCCACACAGTCCTGTCTCTGAGCTCTACAGGCAGCTCTTTCCTCCTCCACACAGTCCCTGTCTCTGAGCTCTACAGACAGCTCTTCCTCCTCCACACATCCTGTCTCTGAGCTCTACAGGCAGCCCTTTCCTCCTCCACACAGTCCTATCTCTGAGCTCTACAGGCAGCTCTTTCCTCCTCCACACAGTCCTGTCTCTGAGCTCTACAGGCAGATCTTCCTCCTCCTCCACCACACGTCCTGTCTCTGAGCTCTACAGGCAGCTCTTTCCTCCTCCACACTGTCTCTGAGCTCTACAGGCAGCTCTTTCCTCCTCCACACTGTCTCTGAGCTCTACAGGCAGCTCTTTCCTCCTCATCAGCTTGGTGTTTGCTGTGATGAATTGTCAGCTGTGAGACTTTATATAGACAGGGGGCAGAGTCTCTCCTGATCTGACCCCAATCAAGATGCAGAAACATCTCAGAGATGATCAGAGGAGATTAATGTTACCTGTGATAGTGAAGGTTCTGAATACTTATGTCTGTGCATATTTAAATTTTTTATAAAATTTGCCAAAAATTCTAAACTCTAAAATTCCCCATTCTTATTATAGGGTATTGAGTGCAGACCAATGGGGATTTATATTTAAAGTGAAAGTGTCTGAAGATTTACTGAATGTATTGTATCCTCAATGACATGGGTGTCATGTATGAAGCCTATAGGCTACTGCCCATAACAGCCAATCAGAATTCACCCTTTATTATTTCACAGCAGGTTGGGGAGGGACCCATTGCTATGGTGGAGGCTCTGGTTCTTGGTCGCACTAGTTCTCACACGTGAGGCCCAGCGAGTTCACTATGAGGCCACAACCTATCGTGCGCTGCGGACAAGGACTGTGTAATTTACTATGGCACCTTACCGCATGGCACTGTCCTGGCGCTAATCCCTGTCTCTTTCGCTCTCCATAGCTTTTTACACAAATTACCTGTAATGCTTTTAAGCTATAAGCAGATCACATGATTTTCACCATCCATCCGACATTGGAAAGCGATTAGCAGCTCATTTGCATTCATTGTGTTGCGTCTGATGCAGAACAGTCCCGGACTCCACTAAGTCCTCTAACCCTAAAAAACTGTGACCCTAAAACCTCTGACCTTATAACCATAAGTATAACTCATCTCTCACTACAACAGATTATAACATTCCTGGAGATTATAACAGCCCCCAGTGTAGAATGCTGTTACCCAGACCTTATATCAGCCTGATATACTCTGTTCTTACAATACTACAACCCCAACATGGCCCTATAGCGTTCTATTATACTCTATCCATAAACCACTACAACCCCCAGCATGACCCTACTACCTTTCTGTTATACATGGAGTGACAATGCAGCTGTGTCTAGGCCCAGCAGAGAGAAGATTGAAAACAGAGAGACACAGTGAAAGCTATGACAAAGAAGAGAGCCAATGACCCTCTGCCCTGTTACGCCCTCTTTGTGGCTGCATTAAAGGGATTGTTCACCAAATTATTTTTCTTTTAAATAAGCTGGTGCCAGAAAGTGCCAGAGATTTATAATTTACTTCTATTAAAAACTCAAATCTTCCAATACTTATCAGCTGCTGTATGTCCTGCAGGAAGTGGTGTATTCTCTCCAGTCTGACACAGTGCTTCTCTGCTGCCACCTCTGTCCATGTCAGGAACTGTCCAGAGCAGGAGAGGTTTTCTATGGGGATTTCTGCTGCTCTGGACAGTTCCTGACATGGACAGAGGTGGCAGCAGAGAGCACTGTGTCAGACTGAGAGAATACACCACTTCCTGCGGGACATACAGCAGCTGATAGTACTGGAAGACTGGAGATTTTTTATATAGAAGTAATTACAAATCTCTGGCACTTTCCTGCACTAGTTGATTTGAAAGAAAACCTTTTTGGTTAACATCCCTTTAAGCCTTCAGGATGCAAGTGATCAGGACAGCCAAGGGCTTTAGCTTCCTGATGCGGTGGTGCAATATCGCTCTGGCCTGCACTGGGTGTGTTTCCCGCAGGGACAGAACCCGGGCGCTTGGTGTGGGAACAGGAACGGTGAGTTTCACTTGACAAAGCGTCACCCCATAATATTGTGATGTCATACGATACATGTCAATGGATTGAGTCCAAGATAAGTGTTTCAGAGTGAGTGTTCAGACCACCCCAGTCTGCGAGCGGAGAGATGCGCACAGTTACACGCTTCACCCACTGGCTCACTGCAACTCTGTTCTACTAAATGAGATGCGCTCTGTTATAAGTCTATAGAGCTCGCATCCCATGCAGCAAGGCAGAGAAGGCAGCGACGCATAGAGCAGAGACGGAAAGGTCAGAACACTCTGACACCAATCAAACCTCCATTTTACTAATCCTGAACGACCCTTTACGAAAATACATATCTGTATGTTGGGGGCCCTTTACTACTGTGTGGGGGATCACATGGACACAAGTACCGTTTGGGAGACTCTATTTCTGTCTGTGTTATTACCATTTGGGGCACGGAGGATGGGAAGTGTGTATAGAGGAGAGGAGATGCTGGGAAGTCCAAAGACCACTTGTGACTGGAAGTAATCATCATAGTGGTCTGGGCTGGATGGAGATGACTCCAATCCCATAAGATGCCCCCTATAGTCACTGTATGTAACTGCACTGTAGTCACTTGTTTAGCCAGTGGACTCATGTAGAGTTGGTGTGTACTGCTAATGGTTTACAGTATTGTGTGTGTGTGTGTGTTGGGGGGGGGGTATATAGGGCTGTAATACTGTCTCTATTTAGTAACAGTATGGGGTATTATTCAGTCACTATGTAGTGGTAATATGTGGTCAGGATGTGTTGGTATTATTTGGTAACTATGTCACTACAGTCATGGCCAAAGGTTTTGAGAAATGATACAAATATTAATTTTTACAAAGTCTTCTGATTTCAGTTTTTAAAATGACAATTTGCATATACTCCAGATGTTATACAGAGTATCAGCTTAGCACCAATTACTTGCACAGTCAATATTTGCCTAGAAAATGAACTTTATTCCCCAAAACACATTTCACCATCATTGCAGCCCGACCTTACAAGGACCAGCAAACATTGTTCAGTGATTGCTCCATTAACACAGGTGTGGTGTTGATGAGGACCGGGCTGGAGATTAATCTGTCATGATTAAGTAAGAATGACACCACTGGACACTTTAAAAGGAGGCTGGTCCTTGGCATCATTGTTTCTCTTCTGTTACCATGCTTATCTCTAAAGAAACACGTGCAGTCATCATTGCACTGCACAAAAATGGCCGAACAGTATCGCAGCCAGAAAGATTGCACATCAGTCAACAATCTATCGCATCATCAAGGACTTCAAGGAGAGAGGTTCCATTGTTGCCAAAAAGGCTCCAGGGCGCCCAAGAAAGACCAGCAAGTGCCAGGACCGTCTCTTATAAGTGTGGTCAGCTGCAGGATTGGACTACCAGCAGTGCAGAGCTTGCTCAGGAATGGCAGCAGGCAGGTGTGAGGGCATCTGCACTGTGCACTGTGAGACCTGCGGAGACTCTTGGAGCAAGGCATGGTCTCAAGAGGGAAGCAAAGAAGCCACTTCTCTCCAGAAAAACATCAGGGACAGACTGGTATTCCTGCAAAAGGTACAAGGAGTGGACTGCTGAGGACTGGGGGAAAGGTCCAGGGAGCGGACTGCTGAGGACTAGGGGAAAGGTCCAGGGAGCGGACTGCTGAGGACTGGGGGAAAGGTCCAGGGAGCGGACTGCTGAGGACTGGGGGGAAAGGTCCAGGGAGTGGACTGCTGAGGACTGGGGGAAAGGTCCAGGGAGTGGACTGCTGAGGACTGGGGGAAAGGTCCAGGGAGTGGACTGCTGAGGACTGGGGAAAGGTCCAGGGAGTGGACTGCTGAGGACTGGGGGAAAGGTCCAGGAGTGGACTGCTGAGCACTGGGGAAAGGTCCAGGGAGTGGACTGCTGAGGACTGGGGAAAGGTCCAGGGAGTGGACTGCTGAGCACTGGGGGAAAGGTCCAGGGAGTGGACTGCTGAGGACTGGGGGAAAGGTCCAGGGAGTGGACTGCTGATGACTGGGGGGAAAGGTCCAGGGAGTGGACTGCTGAGGACTGGGGAAAAGGTGCGGGAGTGGACTGCTGAGGACGGGGGAAAGTCATTTTCTCTGATGAATTGTTTGGGACATCTGGAAAACAGCTTATTGGGAAAGACGAGGTTGAGCGCTACCACCAGTCTTGTCTCATGCCGACTGTAACCGCATCCTGAAAACCATCCATGTGTGGGGTTGCTTCTCAGCCAAGGGAATCGGCTCTCTCACAGTCTTGCCTAAAAACACAACCATGAATAAAGATGGACCAGAATGTCCTCCAAGAGCAACTTCTCCCAACTGTCCAAGAGCAGTTTGGGTCCATGGCCTGGAAACTCCCCAGATCTTAATCCCATTGAAAACTTGTGGTCAATCATCAAGAGACGGGTGGACAACAAAAACCAACAAATTCTGACAAATTGCAAGCATTGATTGTGCAAGAATGGACGGCTATCAGTCAGAATTTGGTCCAGAAGTTGTATAAGAGCACCAGGGAGAATGGCAGAGGTCCCTGAAGAAGAAGGCGCAACACTGCAAATATTATAGAATTGTTGCAGTAACTCATTCTATCTGTCAGATAACTTCTGTTACTCATAATATGATTGGCAATTATATTTCTTTATGTGAGAAAAACATCTGACAAACACACATAAAACAGAGGGGAAGGATCATGGGAAAATAGAAGATTTGTGTCATTCTCAGAACTTTTTGTATGTGGTGGTGACAAATGATTTTAGTGAGGTAATATTATTTTGGTAACAGTACATTATATACAGTCACTATGTGGCGGTATACTAGTGGCCTCTGCTTTATCATTTTTCCGCCGGAAGAGAGACACTGAAACCTACACGCCAGCTCTGAGCGGGGTTAGGTTTTAAAATTTTCTCAGAGCCTCTAGAAATCCCTGAGCTCCGGAGCTGCGGACATTTGAAAGCCGGCAGAAAAAAAAACGCCAGACTTCATAAATGTTCCCCATAGTGTTGCGATACTATTTGTAAATAATATAATAAACTCAATGATTATGTGGCAGTAAAAGTAATGGTTGTTGTGGTCCTACCTCAAATAACCTAGATAAAATTCAGTTACTAGTGGCGGTTAATGGTGATCTTTTATGGCAGTAATTTTTGGTAACGTGTGATTACTATTCAGTTACTATGTGGCAGTAATATGTGATCATAGCCGGCAGTATTATTTGGTAACAGAATATTATATTCGTTTTATGTGGGTGGAAATATGTGATCATAGTATGGCAGTATTTTTCTAGCCTCAGAATATGATTTTGAGCCTGGTGGTGGTAATTGTGGGCTGGATGGGGCGCAGTATTCAGTCCATCTCCTCTTAGGGGAAAAATGTTCTGCATAATGTAAGTCGGGCGATTTTTGTATGTGCTAGAAATGAAATTCAGGTACGGATGACAGGCACCCTAGGCACCCAGGATCGGCTTTAGTTTCACGTGTATCTCTTAAGCCGGCAGAGAAAACCCACCTGATATGCGCTCCACACAATTGAATAGAGACGCCGTTGATTTTCTATGGGAATTGCAGAAATGACTTCTAAGCCTCAAAATAATGACTTTTTTTCCTAAGGTGGTAGGAATGAAACTCAGTGCGGGCTGGATGGGGTCCCCCCTGGGCACCGCAGACCTAAGCTTGTTTAACTCCTACCTCTTAAAGGGACCGAGAAAAAATGACCTTTTCTGCACTCCAATGTAAGTCAATGGGGCGATTTTTTGGCTATGTGCTAGAAATGAAATTCAGTGCGGATTGGATGACAGGCACCCTAGGCACCCAGGATCGGCTTTAGTTTCACGTGTATCTCTTAAGCCGGCAGAGAAAACCCACCTGATATGCGCTCCACACAATTGAATAGAGACGCCGTTGATTTTCTATGGGAATTGCAGAAATGACTTCTAAGCCTCAAAATAATGACTTTTTTTCCTAAGGTGGTAGGAATGAAACTCAGTGCGGGCTGGATGGGGTCCCCCCTGGGCACCGCAGACCTAAGCTTGTTTAACTCCTACCTCTTAAAGGGACCGAGAAAAAATGACCTTTTCTGCACTCCAATGTAAGTCAATGGGGCGATTTTTTGGCTATGTGCTAGAAATGAAATTCAGTGCGGATTGGATGACAGGCACCCTAGGCACCCAGGATCGGCTTTAGTTTCACGTGTATCTCTTAAGCCGGCAGAGAAAACCCACCTGATATGCGCTCCACACAATTGAATAGAGACGCCGTTGATTTTCTATGGGAATTGCAGAAATGACTTCTAAGCCTCAAAATAATGACTTTTTTTCCTAAGGTGGTAGGAATGAAACTCAGTGCGGGCTGGATGGGGTCCCCCCTGGGCACCGCAGACCTAAGCTTGTTTAACTCCTACCTCTTAAAGGGACCGAGAAAAAATGACCTTTTCTGCACTCCAATGTAAGTCAATGGGGCGATTTTTTGGCTATGTGCTAGAAATGAAATTCAGTGCGGATTGGATGACAGGCACCCTAGGCACCCAGGATCGGCTTTAGTTTCACGTGTATCTCTTAAGCCGGCAGAGAAAACCCACCTGATATGCGCTCCACACAATTGAATAGAGACGCCGTTGATTTTCTATGGGAATTGCAGAAATGACTTCTAAGCCTCAAAATAATGACTTTTTTTCCTAAGGTGGTAGGAATGAAACTCAGTGCGGGCTGGATGGGGTCCCCCCTGGGCACCGCAGACCTAAGCTTGTTTAACTCCTACCTCTTAAAGGGACCGAGAAAAAATGACCTTTTCTGCACTCCAATGTAAGTCAATGGGGCGATTTTTTGGCTATGTGCTAGAAATGAAATTCAGTGCGGATTGGATGACAGGCACCCTAGGCACCCAGGATCGGCTTTAGTTTCACGTGTATCTCTTAAGCCGGCAGAGAAAACCCACCTGATATGCGCTCCACACAATTGAATAGAGACGCCGTTGATTTTCTATGGGAATTGCAGAAATGACTTCTAAGCCTCAAAATAATGACTTTTTTTCCTAAGGTGGTAGGAATGAAACTCAGTGCGGGCTGGATGGGGTCCCCCCTGGGCACCGCAGACCTAAGCTTGTTTAACTCCTACCTCTTAAAGGGACCGAGAAAAAATGACCTTTTCTGCACTCCAATGTAAGTCAATGGGGCGATTTTTTGGCTATGTGCTAGAAATGAAATTCAGTGCGGATTGGATGACAGGCACCCTAGGCACCCAGGATCGGCTTTAGTTTCACGTGTATCTCTTAAGCCGGCAGAGAAAACCCACCTGATATGCGCTCCACACAATTGAATAGAGACGCCGTTGATTTTCTATGGGAATTGCAGAAATGACTTCTAAGCCTCAAAATAATGACTTTTTTTCCTAAGGTGGTAGGAATGAAACTCAGTGCGGGCTGGATGGGGTCCCCCCTGGGCACCGCAGACCTAAGCTTGTTTAACTCCTACCTCTTAAAGGGACCGAGAAAAAATGACCTTTTCTGCACTCCAATGTAAGTCAATGGGGCGATTTTTTGGCTATGTGCTAGAAATGAAATTCAGTGCGGATTGGATGACAGGCACCCTAGGCACCCAGGATCGGCTTTAGTTTCACGTGTATCTCTTAAGCCGGCAGAGAAAACCCACCTGATATGCGCTCCACACAATTGAATAGAGACGCCGTTGATTTTCTATGGGAATTGCAGAAATGACTTCTAAGCCTCAAAATAATGACTTTTTTTCCTAAGGTGGTAGGAATGAAACTCAGTGCGGGCTGGATGGGGTCCCCCCTGGGCACCGCAGACCTAAGCTTGTTTAACTCCTACCTCTTAAAGGGACCGAGAAAAAATGACCTTTTCTGCACTCCAATGTAAGTCAATGGGGCGATTTTTTGGCTATGTGCTAGAAATGAAATTCAGTGCGGATTGGATGACAGGCACCCTAGGCACCCAGGATCGGCTTTAGTTTCACGTGTATCTCTTAAGCCGGCAGAGAAAACCCACCTGATATGCGCTCCACACAATTGAATAGAGACGCCGTTGATTTTCTATGGGAATTGCAGAAATGACTTCTAAGCCTCAAAATAATGACTTTTTTTCCTAAGGTGGTAGGAATGAAACTCAGTGCGGGCTGGATGGGGTCCCCCCTGGGCACCGCAGACCTAAGCTTGTTTAACTCCTACCTCTTAAAGGGACCGAGAAAAAATGACCTTTTCTGCACTCCAATGTAAGTCAATGGGGCGATTTTTTGGCTATGTGCTAGAAATGAAATTCAGTGCGGATTGGATGACAGGCACCCTAGGCACCCAGGATCGGCTTTAGTTTCACGTGTATCTCTTAAGCCGGCAGAGAAAACCCACCTGATATGCGCTCCACACAATTGAATAGAGACGCCGTTGATTTTCTATGGGAATTGCAGAAATGACTTCTAAGCCTCAAAATAATGACTTTTTTTCCTAAGGTGGTAGGAATGAAACTCAGTGCGGGCTGGATGGGGTCCCCCCTGGGCACCGCAGACCTAAGCTTGTTTAACTCCTACCTCTTAAAGGGACCGAGAAAAAATGACCTTTTCTGCACTCCAATGTAAGTCAATGGGGCGATTTTTTGGCTATGTGCTAGAAATGAAATTCAGTGCGGATTGGATGACAGGCACCCTAGGCACCCAGGATCGGCTTTAGTTTCACGTGTATCTCTTAAGCCGGCAGAGAAAACCCACCTGATATGCGCTCCACACAATTGAATAGAGACGCCGTTGATTTTCTATGGGAATTGCAGAAATGACTTCTAAGCCTCAAAATAATGACTTTTTTTCCTAAGGTGGTAGGAATGAAACTCAGTGCGGGCTGGATGGGGTCCCCCCTGGGCACCGCAGACCTAAGCTTGTTTAACTCCTACCTCTTAAAGGGACCGAGAAAAAATGACCTTTTCTGCACTCCAATGTAAGTCAATGGGGCGATTTTTTGGCTATGTGCTAGAAATGAAATTCAGTGCGGATTGGATGACAGGCACCCTAGGCACCCAGGATCGGCTTTAGTTTCACGTGTATCTCTTAAGCCGGCAGAGAAAACCCACCTGATATGCGCTCCACACAATTGAATAGAGACGCCGTTGATTTTCTATGGGAATTGCAGAAATGACTTCTAAGCCTCAAAATAATGACTTTTTTTCCTAAGGTGGTAGGAATGAAACTCAGTGCGGGCTGGATGGGGTCCCCCCTGGGCACCGCAGACCTAAGCTTGTTTAACTCCTACCTCTTAAAGGGACCGAGAAAAAATGACCTTTTCTGCACTCCAATGTAAGTCAATGGGGCGATTTTTTGGCTATGTGCTAGAAATGAAATTCAGTGCGGATTGGATGACAGGCACCCTAGGCACCCAGGATCGGCTTTAGTTTCACGTGTATCTCTTAAGCCGGCAGAGAAAACCCACCTGATATGCGCTCCACACAATTGAATAGAGACGCCGTTGATTTTCTATGGGAATTGCAGAAATGACTTCTAAGCCTCAAAATAATGACTTTTTTTCCTAAGGTGGTAGGAATGAAACTCAGTGCGGGCTGGATGGGGTCCCCCCTGGGCACCGCAGACCTAAGCTTGTTTAACTCCTACCTCTTAAAGGGACCGAGAAAAAATGACCTTTTCTGCACTCCAATGTAAGTCAATGGGGCGATTTTTTGGCTATGTGCTAGAAATGAAATTCAGTGCGGATTGGATGACAGGCACCCTAGGCACCCAGGATCGGCTTTAGTTTCACGTGTATCTCTTAAGCCGGCAGAGAAAACCCACCTGATATGCGCTCCACACAATTGAATAGAGACGCCGTTGATTTTCTATGGGAATTGCAGAAATGACTTCTAAGCCTCAAAATAATGACTTTTTTTCCTAAGGTGGTAGGAATGAAACTCAGTGCGGGCTGGATGGGGTCCCCCCTGGGCACCGCAGACCTAAGCTTGTTTAACTCCTACCTCTTAAAGGGACCGAGAAAAAATGACCTTTTCTGCACTCCAATGTAAGTCAATGGGGCGATTTTTTGGCTATGTGCTAGAAATGAAATTCAGTGCGGATTGGATGACAGGCACCCTAGGCACCCAGGATCGGCTTTAGTTTCACGTGTATCTCTTAAGCCGGCAGAGAAAACCCACCTGATATGCGCTCCACACAATTGAATAGAGACGCCGTTGATTTTCTATGGGAATTGCAGAAATGACTTCTAAGCCTCAAAATAATGACTTTTTTTCCTAAGGTGGTAGGAATGAAACTCAGTGCGGGCTGGATGGGGTCCCCCCTGGGCACCGCAGACCTAAGCTTGTTTAACTCCTACCTCTTAAAGGGACCGAGAAAAAATGACCTTTTCTGCACTCCAATGTAAGTCAATGGGGCGATTTTTTGGCTATGTGCTAGAAATGAAATTCAGTGCGGATTGGATGACAGGCACCCTAGGCACCCAGGATCGGCTTTAGTTTCACGTGTATCTCTTAAGCCGGCAGAGAAAACCCACCTGATATGCGCTCCACACAATTGAATAGAGACGCCGTTGATTTTCTATGGGAATTGCAGAAATGACTTCTAAGCCTCAAAATAATGACTTTTTTTCCTAAGGTGGTAGGAATGAAACTCAGTGCGGGCTGGATGGGGTCCCCCCTGGGCACCGCAGACCTAAGCTTGTTTAACTCCTACCTCTTAAAGGGACCGAGAAAAAATGACCTTTTCTGCACTCCAATGTAAGTCAATGGGGCGATTTTTTGGCTATGTGCTAGAAATGAAATTCAGTGCGGATTGGATGACAGGCACCCTAGGCACCCAGGATCGGCTTTAGTTTCACGTGTATCTCTTAAGCCGGCAGAGAAAACCCACCTGATATGCGCTCCACACAATTGAATAGAGACGCCGTTGATTTTCTATGGGAATTGCAGAAATGACTTCTAAGCCTCAAAATAATGACTTTTTTTCCTAAGGTGGTAGGAATGAAACTCAGTGCGGGCTGGATGGGGTCCCCCCTGGGCACCGCAGACCTAAGCTTGTTTAACTCCTACCTCTTAAAGGGACCGAGAAAAAATGACCTTTTCTGCACTCCAATGTAAGTCAATGGGGCGATTTTTTGGCTATGTGCTAGAAATGAAATTCAGTGCGGATTGGATGACAGGCACCCTAGGCACCCAGGATCGGCTTTAGTTTCACGTGTATCTCTTAAGCCGGCAGAGAAAACCCACCTGATATGCGCTCCACACAATTGAATAGAGACGCCGTTGATTTTCTATGGGAATTGCAGAAATGACTTCTAAGCCTCAAAATAATGACTTTTTTTCCTAAGGTGGTAGGAATGAAACTCAGTGCGGGCTGGATGGGGTCCCCCCTGGGCACCGCAGACCTAAGCTTGTTTAACTCCTACCTCTTAAAGGGACCGAGAAAAAATGACCTTTTCTGCACTCCAATGTAAGTCAATGGGGCGATTTTTTGGCTATGTGCTAGAAATGAAATTCAGTGCGGATTGGATGACAGGCACCCTAGGCACCCAGGATCGGCTTTAGTTTCACGTGTATCTCTTAAGCCGGCAGAGAAAACCCACCTGATATGCGCTCCACACAATTGAATAGAGACGCCGTTGATTTTCTATGGGAATTGCAGAAATGACTTCTAAGCCTCAAAATAATGACTTTTTTTCCTAAGGTGGTAGGAATGAAACTCAGTGCGGGCTGGATGGGGTCCCCCCTGGGCACCGCAGACCTAAGCTTGTTTAACTCCTACCTCTTAAAGGGACCGAGAAAAAATGACCTTTTCTGCACTCCAATGTAAGTCAATGGGGCGATTTTTTGGCTATGTGCTAGAAATGAAATTCAGTGCGGATTGGATGACAGGCACCCTAGGCACCCAGGATCGGCTTTAGTTTCACGTGTATCTCTTAAGCCGGCAGAGAAAACCCACCTGATATGCGCTCCACACAATTGAATAGAGACGCCGTTGATTTTCTATGGGAATTGCAGAAATGACTTCTAAGCCTCAAAATAATGACTTTTTTTCCTAAGGTGGTAGGAATGAAACTCAGTGCGGGCTGGATGGGGTCCCCCCTGGGCACCGCAGACCTAAGCTTGTTTAACTCCTACCTCTTAAAGGGACCGAGAAAAAATGACCTTTTCTGCACTCCAATGTAAGTCAATGGGGCGATTTTTTGGCTATGTGCTAGAAATGAAATTCAGTGCGGATTGGATGACAGGCACCCTAGGCACCCAGGATCGGCTTTAGTTTCACGTGTATCTCTTAAGCCGGCAGAGAAAACCCACCTGATATGCGCTCCACACAATTGAATAGAGACGCCGTTGATTTTCTATGGGAATTGCAGAAATGACTTCTAAGCCTCAAAATAATGACTTTTTTTCCTAAGGTGGTAGGAATGAAACTCAGTGCGGGCTGGATGGGGTCCCCCCTGGGCACCGCAGACCTAAGCTTGTTTAACTCCTACCTCTTAAAGGGACCGAGAAAAAATGACCTTTTCTGCACTCCAATGTAAGTCAATGGGGCGATTTTTTGGCTATGTGCTAGAAATGAAATTCAGTGCGGATTGGATGACAGGCACCCTAGGCACCCAGGATCGGCTTTAGTTTCATGTGTATCTCTTAAGCCGGCAGAGAAAACCCACCTGATATGCGCTCCACACAATTGAATAGAGACGCCGTTGATTTTCTATGGGAATTGCAGAAATGACTTCTAAGCCTCAAAATAATGACTTTTTTTCCTAAGGTGGTAGGAATGAAACTCAGTGCGGGCTGGATGGGGTTCCCCCTGGGCACCGCAGACCTAAGCTTGTTTAACTCCTACCTCTTAAAGGGACCGAGAAAAAATGACCTTTTCTGCACTCCAATGTAAGTCAATGGGGCGATTTTTTGGCTATGTGCTAGAAATGAAATTCAGTGCGGATTGGATGACAGGCACCCTAGGCACCCAATCCGCACTGAATTTCATTTCTAGCACATAGCCAAAAAATCGCCCCATTGACTTACATTGGAGTGCAGAAAAGGTCATTTTTTCTCGGTCCCTTTAAGAGGTAGGAGTTAAACAAGCTTAGGTCTGCGGTGCCCAGGGGGACCCCATCCAGCCCGCACTGAGTTTCATTCCTACCACCTTAGGAAAAAAAGTCATTATTTTGAGGCTTAGAAGTCATTTCTGCAATTCCCATAGAAAATCAACGGCGTCTCTAATTCAATTGTGTGGAGCGCATATCAGGTGGGTTTTCTCTGCCGGCTTAAGAGATACACGTGAAACTAAAGCCGATCCTGGGTGCCTCGGGTGCCTGTCATCCAATCCGCACTGAATTTCATTTCTAGCACATAGCCAAAAAATCGCCCCATTGACTTACATTGGAGTGCAGAAAAGGTCATTTTTTCTCGGTCCCTTTAAGAGGTAGGAGTTAAACAAGCTTAGGTCTGCGGTGCCCAGGGGGACCCCATCCAGCCCGCACTGAGTTTCATTCCTACCACCTTAGGAAAAAAAGTCATTATTTTGAGGCTTAGAAGTCATTTCTGCAATTCCCATAGAAAATCAACGGCGTCTCTATTCAATTGTGTGGAGCGCATATCAGGTGGGTTTTCTCTGCCGGCTTAAGAGATACACGTGAAACTAAAGCCGATCCTGGGTGCCTAGGGTGCCTGTCATCCAATCCGCACTGAATTTCATTTCTAGCACATAGCCAAAAATCGCCCCATTGACTTACATTGGAGTGCAGAAAAGGTCATTTTTTCTCGGTCCCTTTAAGAGGTAGGAGTTAAACAAGCTTAGGTCTGCGGTGCCCAGGGGGGACCCCATCCAGCCCGCACTGAGTTTCATTCCTACCACCTTAGGAAAAAAAGTCATTATTTTGAGGCTTAGAAGTCATTTCTGCAATTCCCATAGAAAATCAACGGCGTCTCTATTCAATTGTGTGGAGCGCATATCAGGTGGGTTTTCTCTGCCGGCTTAAGAGATACACGTGAAACTAAAGCCGATCCTGGGTGCCTAGGGTGCCTGTCATCCAATCCGCACTGAATTTCATTTCTAGCACATAGCCAAAAAATCGCCCCATTGACTTACATTGGAGTGCAGAAAAGGTCATTTTTTCTCGGTCCCTTTAAGAGGTAGGAGTTAAACAAGCTTAGGTCTGCGGTGCCCAGGGGGGACCCCATCCAGCCCGCACTGAGTTTCATTCCTACCACCTTAGGAAAAAAAGTCATTATTTTGAGGCTTAGAAGTCATTTCTGCAATTCCCATAGAAAATCAACGGCGTCTCTATTCAATTGTGTGGAGCGCATATCAGGTGGGTTTTCTCTGCCGGCTTAAGAGATACACGTGAAACTAAAGCCGATCCTGGGTGCCTAGGGTGCCTGTCATCCAATCCGCACTGAATTTCATTTCTAGCACATAGCCAAAAAATCGCCCCATTGACTTACATTGGAGTGCAGAAAAGGTCATTTTTTCTCGGTCCCTTTAAGAGGTAGGAGTTAAACAAGCTTAGGTCTGCGGTGCCCAGGGGGGACCCCATCCAGCCCGCACTGAGTTTCATTCCTACCACCTTAGGAAAAAAAGTCATTATTTTGAGGCTTAGAAGTCATTTCTGCAATTCCCATAGAAAATCAACGGCGTCTCTATTCAATTGTGTGGAGCGCATATCAGGTGGGTTTTCTCTGCCGGCTTAAGAGATACACGTGAAACTAAAGCCGATCCTGGGTGCCTAGGGTGCCTGTCATCCAATCCGCACTGAATTTCATTTCTAGCACATAGCCAAAAAATCGCCCCATTGACTTACATTGGAGTGCAGAAAAGGTCATTTTTTCTCGGTCCCTTTAAGAGGTAGGAGTTAAACAAGCTTAGGTCTGCGGTGCCCAGGGGGGACCCCATCCAGCCCGCACTGAGTTTCATTCCTACCACCTTAGGAAAAAAAGTCATTATTTTGAGGCTTAGAAGTCATTTCTGCAATTCCCATAGAAAATCAACGGCGTCTCTATTCAATTGTGTGGAGCGCATATCAGGTGGGTTTTCTCTGCCGGCTTAAGAGATACACGTGAAACTAAAGCCGATCCTGGGTGCCTAGGGTGCCTGTCATCCAATCCGCACTGAATTTCATTTCTAGCACATAGCCAAAAAATCGCCCCATTGACTTACATTGGAGTGCAGAAAAGGTCATTTTTTCTCGGTCCCTTTAAGAGGTAGGAGTTAAACAAGCTTAGGTCTGCGGTGCCCAGGGGGGACCCCATCCAGCCCGCACTGAGTTTCATTCCTACCACCTTAGGAAAAAAAGTCATTATTTTGAGGCTTAGAAGTCATTTCTGCAATTCCCATAGAAAATCAACGGCGTCTCTATTCAATTGTGTGGAGCGCATATCAGGTGGGTTTTCTCTGCCGGCTTAAGAGATACACGTGAAACTAAAGCCGATCCTGGGTGCCTAGGGTGCCTGTCATCCAATCCGCACTGAATTTCATTTCTAGCACATAGCCAAAAAATCGCCCCATTGACTTACATTGGAGTGCAGAAAAGGTCATTTTTTCTCGGTCCCTTTAAGAGGTAGGAGTTAAACAAGCTTAGGTCTGCGGTGCCCAGGGGGGACCCCATCCAGCCCGCACTGAGTTTCATTCCTACCACCTTAGGAAAAAAAGTCATTATTTTGAGGCTTAGAAGTCATTTCTGCAATTCCCATAGAAAATCAACGGCGTCTCTATTCAATTGTGTGGAGCGCATATCAGGTGGGTTTTCTCTGCCGGCTTAAGAGATACACGTGAAACTAAAGCCGATCCTGGGTGCCTAGGGTGCCTGTCATCCAATCCGCACTGAATTTCATTTCTAGCACATAGCCAAAAAATCGCCCCATTGACTTACATTGGAGTGCAGAAAAGGTCATTTTTTCTCGGTCCCTTTAAGAGGTAGGAGTTAAACAAGCTTAGGTCTGCGGTGCCCAGGGGGGACCCCATCCAGCCCGCACTGAGTTTCATTCCTACCACCTTAGGAAAAAAAGTCATTATTTTGAGGCTTAGAAGTCATTTCTGCAATTCCCATAGAAAATCAACGGCGTCTCTATTCAATTGTGTGGAGCGCATATCAGGTGGGTTTTCTCTGCCGGCTTAAGAGATACACGTGAAACTAAAGCCGATCCTGGGTGCCTAGGGTGCCTGTCATCCAATCCGCACTGAATTTCATTTCTAGCACATAGCCAAAAAATCGCCCCATTGACTTACATTGGAGTGCAGAAAAGGTCATTTTTTCTCGGTCCCTTTAAGAGGTAGGAGTTAAACAAGCTTAGGTCTGCGGTGCCCAGGGGGGACCCCATCCAGCCCGCACTGAGTTTCATTCCTACCACCTTAGGAAAAAAAGTCATTATTTTGAGGCTTAGAAGTCATTTCTGCAATTCCCATAGAAAATCAACGGCGTCTCTATTCAATTGTGTGGAGCGCATATCAGGTGGGTTTTCTCTGCCGGCTTAAGAGATACACGTGAAACTAAAGCCGATCCTGGGTGCCTAGGGTGCCTGTCATCCAATCCGCACTGAATTTCATTTCTAGCACATAGCCAAAAAATCGCCCCATTGACTTACATTGGAGTGCAGAAAAGGTCATTTTTTCTCGGTCCCTTTAAGAGGTAGGAGTTAAACAAGCTTAGGTCTGCGGTGCCCAGGGGGGACCCCATCCAGCCCGCACTGAGTTTCATTCCTACCACCTTAGGAAAAAAAGTCATTATTTTGAGGCTTAGAAGTCATTTCTGCAATTCCCATAGAAAATCAACGGCGTCTCTATTCAATTGTGTGGAGCGCATATCAGGTGGGTTTTCTCTGCCGGCTTAAGAGATACACGTGAAACTAAAGCCGATCCTGGGTGCCTAGGGTGCCTGTCATCCAATCCGCACTGAATTTCATTTCTAGCACATAGCCAAAAAATCGCCCCATTGACTTACATTGGAGTGCAGAAAAGGTCATTTTTTCTCGGTCCCTTTAAGAGGTAGGAGTTAAACAAGCTTAGGTCTGCGGTGCCCAGGGGGGACCCCATCCAGCCCGCACTGAGTTTCATTCCTACCACCTTAGGAAAAAAAGTCATTATTTTGAGGCTTAGAAGTCATTTCTGCAATTCCCATAGAAAATCAACGGCGTCTCTATTCAATTGTGTGGAGCGCATATCAGGTGGGTTTTCTCTGCCGGCTTAAGAGATACACGTGAAACTAAAGCCGATCCTGGGTGCCTAGGGTGCCTGTCATCCAATCCGCACTGAATTTCATTTCTAGCACATAGCCAAAAAATCGCCCCATTGACTTACATTGGAGTGCAGAAAAGGTCATTTTTTCTCGGTCCCTTTAAGAGGTAGGAGTTAAACAAGCTTAGGTCTGCGGTGCCCAGGGGGGACCCCATCCAGCCCGCACTGAGTTTCATTCCTACCACCTTAGGAAAAAAAGTCATTATTTTGAGGCTTAGAAGTCATTTCTGCAATTCCCATAGAAAATCAACGGCGTCTCTATTCAATTGTGTGGAGCGCATATCAGGTGGGTTTTCTCTGCCGGCTTAAGAGATACACGTGAAACTAAAGCCGATCCTGGGTGCCTAGGGTGCCTGTCATCCAATCCGCACTGAATTTCATTTCTAGCACATAGCCAAAAAATCGCCCCATTGACTTACATTGGAGTGCAGAAAAGGTCATTTTTTCTCGGTCCCTTTAAGAGGTAGGAGTTAAACAAGCTTAGGTCTGCGGTGCCCAGGGGGGACCCCATCCAGCCCGCACTGAGTTTCATTCCTACCACCTTAGGAAAAAAAGTCATTATTTTGAGGCTTAGAAGTCATTTCTGCAATTCCCATAGAAAATCAACGGCGTCTCTATTCAATTGTGTGGAGCGCATATCAGGTGGGTTTTCTCTGCCGGCTTAAGAGATACACGTGAAACTAAAGCCGATCCTGGGTGCCTAGGGTGCCTGTCATCCAATCCGCACTGAATTTCATTTCTAGCACATAGCCAAAAAATCGCCCCATTGACTTACATTGGAGTGCAGAAAAGGTCATTTTTTCTCGGTCCCTTTAAGAGGTAGGAGTTAAACAAGCTTAGGTCTGCGGTGCCCAGGGGGGACCCCATCCAGCCCGCACTGAGTTTCATTCCTACCACCTTAGGAAAAAAAGTCATTATTTTGAGGCTTAGAAGTCATTTCTGCAATTCCCATAGAAAATCAACGGCGTCTCTATTCAATTGTGTGGAGCGCATATCAGGTGGGTTTTCTCTGCCGGCTTAAGAGATACACGTGAAACTAAAGCCGATCCTGGGTGCCTAGGGTGCCTGTCATCCAATCCGCACTGAATTTCATTTCTAGCACATAGCCAAAAAATCGCCCCATTGACTTACATTGGAGTGCAGAAAAGGTCATTTTTTCTCGGTCCCTTTAAGAGGTAGGAGTTAAACAAGCTTAGGTCTGCGGTGCCCAGGGGGGACCCCATCCAGCCCGCACTGAGTTTCATTCCTACCACCTTAGGAAAAAAAGTCATTATTTTGAGGCTTAGAAGTCATTTCTGCAATTCCCATAGAAAATCAACGGCGTCTCTATTCAATTGTGTGGAGCGCATATCAGGTGGGTTTTCTCTGCCGGCTTAAGAGATACACGTGAAACTAAAGCCGATCCTGGGTGCCTAGGGTGCCTGTCATCCAATCCGCACTGAATTTCATTTCTAGCACATAGCCAAAAAATCGCCCCATTGACTTACATTGGAGTGCAGAAAAGGTCATTTTTTCTCGGTCCCTTTAAGAGGTAGGAGTTAAACAAGCTTAGGTCTGCGGTGCCCAGGGGGGACCCCATCCAGCCCGCACTGAGTTTCATTCCTACCACCTTAGGAAAAAAAGTCATTATTTTGAGGCTTAGAAGTCATTTCTGCAATTCCCATAGAAAATCAACGGCGTCTCTATTCAATTGTGTGGAGCGCATATCAGGTGGGTTTTCTCTGCCGGCTTAAGAGATACACGTGAAACTAAAGCCGATCCTGGGTGCCTAGGGTGCCTGTCATCCAATCCGCACTGAATTTCATTTCTAGCACATAGCCAAAAAATCGCCCCATTGACTTACATTGGAGTGCAGAAAAGGTCATTTTTTCTCGGTCCCTTTAAGAGGTAGGAGTTAAACAAGCTTAGGTCTGCGGTGCCCAGGGGGGACCCCATCCAGCCCGCACTGAGTTTCATTCCTACCACCTTAGGAAAAAAAGTCATTATTTTGAGGCTTAGAAGTCATTTCTGCAATTCCCATAGAAAATCAACGGCGTCTCTATTCAATTGTGTGGAGCGCATATCAGGTGGGTTTTCTCTGCCGGCTTAAGAGATACACGTGAAACTAAAGCCGATCCTGGGTGCCTAGGGTGCCTGTCATCCAATCCGCACTGAATTTCATTTCTAGCACATAGCCAAAAAATCGCCCCATTGACTTACATTGGAGTGCAGAAAAGGTCATTTTTTCTCGGTCCCTTTAAGAGGTAGGAGTTAAACAAGCTTAGGTCTGCGGTGCCCAGGGGGGACCCCATCCAGCCCGCACTGAGTTTCATTCCTACCACCTTAGGAAAAAAAGTCATTATTTTGAGGCTTAGAAGTCATTTCTGCAATTCCCATAGAAAATCAACGGCGTCTCTATTCAATTGTGTGGAGCGCATATCAGGTGGGTTTTCTCTGCCGGCTTAAGAGATACACGTGAAACTAAAGCCGATCCTGGGTGCCTAGGGTGCCTGTCATCCAATCCGCACTGAATTTCATTTCTAGCACATAGCCAAAAAATCGCCCCATTGACTTACATTGGAGTGCAGAAAAGGTCATTTTTTCTCGGTCCCTTTAAGAGGTAGGAGTTAAACAAGCTTAGGTCTGCGGTGCCCAGGGGGGACCCCATCCAGCCCGCACTGAGTTTCATTCCTACCACCTTAGGAAAAAAAGTCATTATTTTGAGGCTTAGAAGTCATTTCTGCAATTCCCATAGAAAATCAACGGCGTCTCTATTCAATTGTGTGGAGCGCATATCAGGTGGGTTTTCTCTGCCGGCTTAAGAGATACACGTGAAACTAAAGCCGATCCTGGGTGCCTAGGGTGCCTGTCATCCAATCCGCACTGAATTTCATTTCTAGCACATAGCCAAAAAATCGCCCCATTGACTTACATTGGAGTGCAGAAAAGGTCATTTTTTCTCGGTCCCTTTAAGAGGTAGGAGTTAAACAAGCTTAGGTCTGCGGTGCCCAGGGGGACCCCATCCAGCCCGCACTGAGTTTCATTCCTACCACCTTAGGAAAAAAAGTCATTATTTTGAGGCTTAGAAGTCATTTCTGCAATTCCCATAGAAAATCAACGGCGTCTCTAATTCAATTGTGTGGAGCGCATATCAGGTGGGTTTTCTCTGCCGGCTTAAGAGATACACGTGAAACTAAAGCCGATCCTGGGTGCCTAGGGTGCCTGTCATCCAATCCGACCAATTTTAGCACATACCAAATCGAATGAATCGCCCAGCTACATCCTGAAACATTTTACCACTTATGACTGAATATAATATACCGCCACATCCTGACACATATTACCACTACTAATGGCTCAATTAATATACTGATACTAAAAAATACTGCATCTATGATCAATATTACCACATAGTAACTGAATATAATATACTGTTACCAAATAATACTGCCATACTATGATCCATAATTACTGCACATAGTAACTGATATAATATACGGTTACCAATATTACTGCCATACTATGATCCACATATTACCGCCACATAGTAACTGATATTATTAATGTTATGAAATAATACCACAACAACCATTACTTTTACTGCCACATAATCATTGAATTTATTATATTATTTACAATAGTATCGCAACACTATGGGGAACATTTATGAAGTCTGGCGTTTTTTTTTGCCGGCTTACAAATGTCCCGCAGCTCCGGAGCTCAGGGGATTTATGTAGAGGCTCTGTGCGAAAATTTTAAAACCTACACCAGCTCAGAGCTGGCGTAGGTTTCAGTGTCTCTCTTCCGGCGGAAAAAATGATAAATGCAGAGGCCACTAGTATTACCGCCACATAGTGACTGTATATAATGTACTGTTACCAAAAATATTACCTCACTAAAATCACTTGTCACCACCACATACAAAAGTTCTGAGAATGACACAAATCTTCTATTTTCCCATGATCCTCTGCCCTCTGGTTTTTATGTGTGTTTGTCAGATGTTTTTATCACATAAGAAATATAATTGCAATCTATTATGAGTAACAGAAGCTTATACTGACAGATAGAATGAGTTACTGCAACAATTCTATAATATTTGCAGTGTTGCGCCTTCTTCTTCAGGCCTCTGCAATTCTCCCCCGCTGCTCTTTATACAACTTCTGGACCAAATTCTGACTGATAGCCGTTCCATTCTTGCACAATCAATGCTTGCAATTTGTCAGAATTTGTTGGTTTTTGTTTGTCCACCCTTCTCTTGATGATTGACCACAAGTTTTCAATGGGATTAAGATCTGGGGAGTTTCCAGGCCATGGACCCAAACTGCTCTTGGACAGTTGGGAGAAGTTGCTCTTGGAGGACATTCTGGTCCCATTCTTTATTCATGGTTGTGTTTTTAGGCAAGACTGTGAGAGAGCCGATTCCCTTGGCTGAGAAGCAACCCCACACATGGATGGTTTTCAGGATGCCGGTTACAGTCGGCATGAGACAAGACTGGTGGTAGCGCTCACCTCGTCTTCTCCAATAAGCTGTTTTCCAGATGTCCCAAACAATTCATCAGAGAAAATGACTTTCCCCCAGTCCTCAGCAGTCCACTCCCTGCACCTTTTCCCCAGTCCTCAGCAGTCCACTCCCTGGACCTTTCCCCCAGTCCTCAGCAGTCCACTCCCTGGACCTTTCCCCAGTCCTCAGCAGTCCACTCCCTGGACCTTTCCCCAGTGCTCAGCAGTCCACTCCCTGGACCTTTCCCCAGTCCTCAGCAGTCCCACTCCCTGGACCTTTCCCCCAGTGCTCAGCAGTCCACTCCTGGACCTTTCCCCCCAGTCCTCAGCAGTCCACTCCCTGGACCTTTCCCCCAGTCCTCAGCAGTCCACTCCCTGGACCTTTCCCCCAGTCCTCAGCAGTCCACCCCTGGACCTTTCCCCCAGTCCTCAGCAGTCCACTCCCTGGACCTTTCCCCCCAGTCCTCAGCAGTCCGCTCCCTGGACCTTTCCCCCAGTCCTCAGCAGTCCGCTCCCTGGACCTTTCCCCTAGTCCTCAGCAGTCCGCTCCCTGGACCTTTCCCCCAGTCCTCAGCATCCACTCCTTGTACCTTTTGCAGAATACCATCTGTCCCTGATGTTTTTCTGGAGAGAAGTGGCTTCTTGCTTCCCTCCTTGAGACCATGCCTTGCTCCAAGAGTCTCCGCATCTCACAGTGCACAGTGCAGATTCCCTCACACTGCCTGCTGCCATTCCTGAGCAAGCTCTGCACTGCTGTAGTCCCATCCTGCAGCTGACCACACTTATAAGAGACGGTCCTGGCACTTGCTGGTCTTTCTTGGGCGCCCTGGAGCCTTTTTGGCAACAATGGAACCTCTCTCCTTGAAGTCCTTGATGATGCGATAGATTGTTGACTGATGTGCAATCTTTCTGGCTGCGATACTGTTCGCCATTTTTGTGGCAGTGCAATGATGACTGCACGTGTTTTCTTTAGAGATAAGCATGGTAACAGAAGAGAAACAATGATGCCAAGGACCAGCCTCCTTTTAAAGTGTCCAGTGGTGTCATTCTTACTTAATCATGACAGATAATCTCCAGCCTGTCCTCATCACACCCACACCTGTGTTAATGGAGCAATCACTGAAACAATGTTGCTGGTCCTTGTAAGGTCGGGCTGCAATGATGGTGAAATGTGTTTTGGGAATAAAGTTTCATTTTCTAGGCAAATATTGACTGTGCAAGTAATTGGTGCTAAGCTGATCCCTCTGTATAACATCCTGGAGTATATGCAAATTGTCATTTTAAAAACTGAATCAGAAGACTTTGTAAAAATTAATATTTGTATCATCTCAAAACCTTGGCCATGACTGTAGTGACATGTTACCAAATAATACAACACATCCTGACCACATATTACCACTACATAGTGACTGAATAATACCACCATACTGTTACTAATAGAGACAGTATATACAGCCCTATATACACCCCCCCCCACACACACACACACACAATACTGTAACCATTTAGCAGTACACACCAACTCTACATGAGCTCCACTGGCTAAACAAGTGACTACAGTGCAGTTACATACAGTGCTATAGGGGGCATCTTATGGGATTGGAGTCATCTCCATCCAGCCCAGACCACTATGATGATTACTTCCAGTCACAAGTGGTCTTCTGGACTTCCCAGCATCCTCCTCTCCTCTATACACACTTCCCATCCTCCGTGCCCCAAATGGTAATAACACAGACAGAAATAGAGTCTCCCAAACGGTACTTGTGTCCCATGTGATCCCCACACAGTAGTAAAGGGCCCCCAACATACAGATATGTATTTTCGTAAAGGGGTCGTTCAGGATTAGTAAAATGGAGGTTTTGATTGGTGTCAGAGTGTTCTGACCTTTCCGTCTCTGCTCTATGCGTCGCTGCCTTCTCTGCCTTGCTGCATGGGATGCGAGCTCTATAGACTTATAACAGAGCGCATCTCATTTAGTAGAACAGAGTTGCAGTGAGCCAGTGGGTGAAGCGTGTAACTGTGCGCATCTTCCCGCTCGCAGACTGGGTGGTCTGAACACTCACTCTGAACACTTATCTCTGGACTCAATCCATTGACATGTATCGTATGACATCACAATATTATGGGTGACGCTTTGTCAAGTGAAACTCACCGTTCCTGTTCCCACACCAAGCGCCCGGGTTCTGTCCTGCGGGAAACACACCAGTGCAGGCAGAGCGATATTGCACCACCTGCATCAGGAAGCTAAAGCCCTTGGCTGTCCTGATCACTTGCATCCTGAGGCTTAAAGGGATTGTTAACCAAAAAGGTTTTTCTTTCAAATCAACTAGTGCAGGAAAGTGCCAGAGATTTGTAATTTTACTTCTATTAAAAAAATCTCCAGTCTTCCAGTACTAATCAGCTGCTGTATGTCCCGCAGGAAGTGGTGTATTCTCTCCAGTCTGACACAGTGCTCTCTGCTGCCACCTCTGTCCATGTCAGGAACTGTCCAGAGCAGCAGAAAATCCCCATAGAAAACCTCTCCTGCTCTGGACAGTTCCTGACATGGACAGAGGTGGCAGCAGAGAGCACTGTGTCAGACTGGAGAGAATACACCACTTCCTGCAGGACATACAGCAGCTGATAAGTATTGGAAGATTTGAGTTTTTTATAGAAGTAAATTATAAATCTCTGGCACTTTCTGGCACCAGCTTATTAAAAGAAAAATAATTTTGGTGAACAATCCCTTTAATGCAGCCCACAAGAGGGCGTAACAGGGCAGAGGGTCATTGGCTCTCTTCTTGTCATAGCTTTCAACTGTGTCTCTCTGTTTCAACTCTTCTCTCTGCTGGGCCTAGACACAGCTGCCATTGTCACTCCCATGTATAACAGAAAGGTAGTCGGGTCATGCTGGGGTTGTAGTGGTTTATGGATAGAGTATAATAGAACGCTATTAGGGCCATGTTGGGGGTTGTAGTATTGTAAGAACAGAGTATATCAGGCCTGATATAAGGTCTGGGTAACAGCATTCTACACTGGGGGCTGTTATAATCTCCAGGACTGTTATAATCTGTTGTAGTGAGAGATGAGTTATACTTATGGTTATAAGGTCAGAGGTTTTTAGGGTCACAGGTTTTTAGGGTTAGAGGACTTAGTGGAGTCCGGGACTGTTCTGCATCAGACGCAACACAATGAATGCAAATGAGCTGCTAATCGGCTTTCCCAATGTCGGATGGATGGTGAAATCATGTGATCTGCTTATAGCTTAAAAGCATTACGGTAATTTTGTGTAAAAAGCTATGGAGAGCGAAAGAGACAGGGATTAGCGCCAGGACAGTGCCATGCGGTAAGTGCCATAGTAATTACACAGTCCTTGTCCGCAGCGCACGATAGGTTGTGGCCTCATAGTGAACTCGCTGGGCCTCACGTGTGAGAACTAGTGCGACCAAGAACCAGAGCCTCCACCATAGCAATGGGTCCATCACCACCTGCTGTGAAATAATAAAGGGTGAATTCTGATTGGCTGTTATGGGCAGTAGCCCTATAGGCTTCATACATGACACCCATTGTCATTGAGGATACAATACATTCAGTAAATCTTCAGACACTTTCACTTTAAATATAAATCCCCCATTGGTCTGCACTCAATACCCTATAATAAGATGGGGAATTTTAGAGTTTTAGAATTTTTGGCAAATTTTATAAAAAATTTAATATGCACAGACATAAGTATTCAGAACCTTCACTATCACAGGTAACATTAATCTCCTCCTGATCATCTCTGAGATGTTTCTGCATCTTGATTGGGGTCAGATCAGGAGAGACTCTGCCCCCTGTCTATATAAAGTCTCACAGCTGACAATTCATCACAGCAAACACCAGCTATGAGGAGGAAAGAGCTGTAGAGCTCAGAGACAGTGTGGAGGAGGAAAGAGCTGCCTGTAGAGCTCAGAGACAGTGTGGAGGAGGAAAGAGCTGCCTGTAGAGCTCAGAGACAGGACTGTGGTGGAGAGGAGGAAGATCTGCCTGTAGAGCTCAGAGACAGGACTGTGTGGAGGAGGAAAGAGCTGCCTGTAGAGCTCAGAGATAGGACTGTGTGGAGGAGGAAAGGCTGCCTGTAGAGCTCAGAGACAGGACTGTGTGGAGGAGGAAGAGCTGTCTGTAGAGCTCAGAGACAGGACTGTGTGGAGGAGGAAAGAGCTGCCCTGTAAGCTCAGAGACAGGACTGTGTGGAGAGGAAAGAGCTGCCTGTAGAGCTCAGAGACAGGACTGTGTGGAGGAGGAAAGAGCTGCCTGTAGAGCTCAGAGACAGGACTGTGTGGGGGAGGAATGGCTGTCTGTAGAGCTCAGAGACAGGACTGTGTGGAGGAAAGAGCTGCCTGTAGAGCTCAGAGACAGGACTGTGTGGGGGGGAAAGAGCTGCCTGTAGAGCTCAGAGACAGGACTGTGTGGAGGAGGAAGAGCTGCCTGTAGAGATCAGAGACAGGACTGTGTGTGGAGGAAAGAGCTGCCTGTAGAGCTCAGAGACAGGACTGTGTGGAGGAGGAAAGAGCTGCCTGTAGAGATCAGAGACAGGTCTGTGTGGGAGGAAAGAGCTGCCTGTAGAGCTCAGAGACAGAACTGTGTGGAGGAGGAAAGAGCTGCCTGTAGAGCTCAGAGACAGGACTGTGTGGAGGAGGAAAGAGCTGCTGTAGAGCTCAGAGACAGGACTGTGTGGGGGAGGAAAGAGCTGCCTGTAGGGCTCAGAGACAGGACTGTGTGGAGGAGGAAAGAGCTGCCTGTAGAGCTCAGAGACAGGACTGTGTGGAGGAGGAAAGAGCTGCCTGTAGGGCTCAGAGACAGGACTGTGTGGAGGAGGAAATAGCTCCCTGTAGAGCTCAGAGACAGGACTGTGTGGAGGAGGAAAGAGCCGCCTGTAGAGCTCAGAGACAGGACTGTGTGGAGGGGAAAGAACTGCCTGTAGAGCTCAGAGACAGGACTGTGTGGGGGAGAAAAGAGCTTCCTGTAGGGCTCAGAGACAGGGCTGCGCAGCTCTGGAGAAGGGGACAAACACATCTCTGCCTCCTTGAAAGCTCTCGAGCTCAGCGGCTTCCATGATTCTTACATTCTTAAAAGGAGAACAGCAGGACTCCGCCTAGAACTGCTGCCCCACAAAACTAGGTAATTGGTGAAGAAGGGGAAGAGAGAAAACCAAGAACCTGATGGTCACTGTGGCCGAGCTCCAAAGACCCTGTGTGCAGATGGGAGAAACTTCCAGAAGGCCATCACTGGAACCTCCGCAAATCGTCCAGAAAGAACCGCTCCTCAGTAACGGACACGTGAAAGCCGCCGAGCGTTTATATAGACACAGCTAAAGGAGTCTGAGATGAATTATGGTAAATGTGTAAGGCTGCTCTAGGTCTCCTTCCTTTATCCCCCCCGCCCCCGCACTAAGCTTGCCATCTTTTTAGAAAAATCATATGAGCAAAGAAGGAAAAATCCCACATTTTTACATATGTGCAAAGATGTGCAGCTTTTGGATGGCAGTGATTTCCTTTGATTTTGTTGTGATTTCCTGTGATTTCGTTGTGATTTCCTGTGATTTCGTTGTTGTAATTTCCAATGCTGATCTCTACTAAAGAGACAACGTTCTGTAGATCTATAATGTGCAGAGAACTGGCTGGTGACCTCTGGGACTATATGTGTATAGTGAGTGTATATATATTTATGCAGGTGGAGTATATGCCGTAACTTTATCTTCCTCTCTTCCAGGATAAGGACAGTTCTGGTGCCACTATTCTGCACTTAGCCGCCAGGTTCGGCCACCATGAAATTATAGGATGGTTATTACGATTCGGAACAAACGACGCGATGGTAGCGACGGACACCGGAGCACTTCCTGTACACTACGCAGCGGCCAAAGGAGATCTCCCTACATTGCAGCATCTCATAGAGTACTGCCCAAGTAAGAGACCCCCACCTCTTCATGTCGGCCTTATTATCCCCTGAGCTTTTGTGCTGTATGGTAGTTATATGTGATATATGTGATATAGGGCACTCTGCTGGGCTATATATATATTTATATTTCTGTATTTAGAAACTTGAATATTCATGAAAATTGATTTATGAGAACAATTTCCTAATACCCCCCTAAACCCCCTATCATACCTACTAGGTTCTAGAGGGCTGAGATGAGGGGCTAATTGTCGGGCGTCCTCACACTGTATAGCTGCTTTACCTGTACGTTTACTGCCCTAGAGGGAATAGTGGGCACAAGTGATGTCTTTCCTCATCATTTACATTATAGGGGGCGCCGCAGAGTCAAAAGAAGGAAGTTGTAGTATTTTTTTTTCTCATTCCAGGTACTTTCAATAGTAATTTGCTTAACATGGAAAGTGGTTCCCCAGACTACACAGTATACGGTATATGGGGGTGTACCTGTGATGTTATGTGTGTGACTGAACAGGCCAGACACACATGTACCTCACAGACAGGGTAAATGGGGTACTGTCCTATAAGCAGAAATCCTGAACTTCTCTTACAGCGCAGGGTGGAAAGGCACCCTGTCTGTACCAAGTGCTAAATACTATTCCAGTTGCTAAAGCTTAACCTAAGGCAGATCTGAGAGCTGTGATCCAAAGTACTGGGAGGTTTTAGCCAAGACTCTCCAGTCCATGCTGAAAAGGGCAAAGCAACAAACTAGAGAGAAAAATGGCGAGACATAAGGAACATAGCTGTGCAAAGACTCTCTGCAACTCTTTGTAAACTTCCAGTGGAGTTAGTGCCTAGTCACTTCTGTTTTTTTTTTTTTTTTTTTAATAATCTTTTTATTTGCATTTTTGAGACAAAACAGGAAACAAATAACAATTACATAGAAACATTGCCAGTGTCCACCATCATCCGATCGTACGTATACACCAATCACTACAAGTTACCAGTGTCAGGGTAGACCCTCTCGAGCCAACAAGAGCGAGCGATAGTACACTTTCCACTGTGGCTGGAGGCTGATATCTCTCTATACTCACTGGCCATGGCTGGAGGCTAATATCCCTCTATACTGGCTTGGCCATGGCTTGGGGCTAATGTCCTTCAATACTGGCTGGCCATGGCTCGGGGATGATATCCTCTATACTCGCTGGCCATGGCTCGAGGCTGGTATCCCTCTATACTCGCTGGCCATGGTTCGGAGGTGATATCGCTCTATACTTGCTGGCCATGCCTCTGGGCTGATATCCCTCATACTCGGCTAGCCATGGCTCTGGCTGATATCCCTCTATACTTGCTGGCCATAGCTCGGGCTAATATTCTCTATACTCACTGGCCATGGCTTGTTGCTACTATCCCCCTCTATACTCACTGGCCTTGGCTTTGGTGGCTAATATCTCTCTATACCTCACTGGCCATG